>NW_019154110.1:16352776-16538255 GCF_002288905.1 Enhydra lutris kenyoni
CTCAAAAAGTTGAAAATAGAGCTACCTTATGACCCAGCAATTGCACTACTGGGTATTTACCCTAAAGATACAAACTAGTGATCCGAAGGGGCACGTGCACCCGAATGTTTATAGCAACAATGTCCACAATAGCCAAACTATGGAAAGAACCTAGATGTCCATCAACAGATGAATGGATAAAGAAGATGTATATATCTACAATGGAATACTATGCAGTCATCAAAAGAAATGAAATCTTGCTATTTGTGATGTAGTGGATGGAACTAGAGGGTATAGATTCAAATGTTGAATGAAATACCTGATGGGCAAAACAGATACAAAATCCTAGGAGGAGAACTGGCAGGGAAATTGTTTTCCTTGTATTAAGTCTGGGATGTCACTCTTCAGAGGGCATTCCTTGTTAGCCACTTTTACTGAAACAGGCTGAGATCTATGGTTATATTTTACTCCATTCTTCAACCTCAGATAATCATGATAAGTTTTACACACAGTATTAAAAGTAGGGACTTTGGGGTGCCTGGGTGGCTCATTTGGTGGGGCGAGTAACTCTTTGATTTAGGCTCAGGTCACAATCTCAGAGTTGTGAGATGGAGTCCTGCATCAGCCTTCACACTCAGCAGGGCGCTTGCTTGAGATTCTGTCCCCTTGTCCCTCTGCCCTTCCCACTCGTGTTCTCTCTCTCCCAAATAAATAAATAAACCTTAAAAAAAAGGGTAGGGACTTTGATATGAGGCTGATCTAACTTTGAGTTTGGCTCTTCTACCTATTAACTGCATGACATTGGGCAAATTATTTACTGTCCCTAACCTTCAATTTCGTTATCATTACCAGTATTCCTTATCTCAATCATAAAAATCATGTCTAAAAAGAATATTAGAGTCTTAAATGAGACAATACATACGAATTATTTAGCAAAGTGCCTGAAAGAAACAGATGTTCAAAAAATACTTATTTCCAGCCTGCAGCTCTCAGACAACTATTGCTTGCTACTTTCTAGAAAGGCTTCCTTTTCTAGAATGTCATACAAATGGAATAATCACTATGCACTCTCTCTTTTTTTTAATCTGCCTTCTTTAACTCGGCTTAATTATCTTGAGATTCACCTACATTGTTATGTCTATTGGTAGTTCTTCACTTTTTATTGCTGAGTAGTATTCTGTTGGATGGGTATATCCTATTAATCAATTTTTAGGCATTATGTAAATAAGGAAAAACTCTTGGAGTTTCTCTAAGGAAATAAATGTATCTTTTCTTTTCTTCATTCACAGAAGCTTTAGGGGACCTGAGCTCCAAAGAGAAGAGCAAACAGATCTGTTGATTGAAGGTGGGCTGGTCTTTGCAATACAGCTACAGGGCCAGAATTTAGGAGACAGGAAAAGAACCTGTATGGGAAAGCTAGTCTCTAGTTTTATACTTTCTTTTTTCATCCTAATAGTTTCTTTTCTCCCACAATATTTAATAAAGGTCATGTTAAATGTTACAGCATGCCAGACATTTAAGAAAAAAAAAAAAACAAACCAATTCTACACAAAACTCTTCCAAAAATTTGGTTTCATTTTTGAGGCTAGCATTGCCCTGATATCAATACCAGAAAACAGGCATTACAAGAAAAGAAAACTACTGCTCAATGTCTATCATAAACACAGAAGCAAAAAAGCTCAACATGATGTTAGCGAATAAAATCCAGCAATATACATAAAGGATAATACATCACAATCAAGTAGGGTTTATTCCAGGAAAGCAGGGTTATGTATAACATTCAACTGCTCATCAATGTAACTCATTTCATTAACAGAATTAAAAAAATCATATGGTCATCTTAACAGATGCAAACAAAGAAGCATTTGACATTATTCCACATCCGTTCATTTAAAAAAAAAAAAAAAGCTTCCAGGAATATAAGGGAACTTCCTCAACCTGATAAAGACAATCTACAAAAATCTACAGACAACATTATACTTAACTATTAAAGACCAAGAGATTCCTCCTAGGATTAGTAACAAGGCGTGGATGTCCATTCCTATGTCTTCTATTATACTGGGCATTCTAGCTAGAGTAGCAAGGCAAGAAAAATAAGGCATAAACACTGGAAAGAAAGCAAGCCTTCATTTGCAGATGACATGAGCATTTTGTAGAATAGTCTAATAAATCTATAAAAATCTACTTAGCAATAAACAAAATGAAAGCAAAACTTGTACACTTGAAACTACATGACATTAATGAGTAAAATTAAAGAAAACCTAGATAAACGGAAGTGTATACTTTCTTTATGGATCAGATCAGAAGAATCAATATTGTTAAGATGTTAATTCTTCCAAACTTAACGCTAGGTTCAATGCAGTCCCAACGTAGCAGGTTTTATTTATTTATTTATTTTTTAAGAAATCAAAAAGCTGATTCTGAAATTTTTATAAAAACGGAAGGATCTAAAATAGCCAAAACAACTTTGAAACA
Source organism: Enhydra lutris kenyoni (assembly GCF_002288905.1). Lineage (NCBI taxonomy): Eukaryota > Metazoa > Chordata > Mammalia > Carnivora > Mustelidae > Enhydra > Enhydra lutris. The sequence continues at coordinate 16,355,231 of NW_019154110.1, forward strand.
GAAAAAAAAAAAGTTGTAAAGCTTACACTATCTGATTTCAAGACTTGCTATAAAGTCATGGTGATCAAGATCTGTGGTATTGCTATAAAGATAGCTCTCCTTGGGCGCCTGGGTGGCTCAGTGGGTTAAGCCGCTGCCTTCGGCTCAGGTCATGATCTCAGGGTCCTGGGATCGAGTCCCGCATCGGGCTCTCTGCTCGGCAGGGAGCCTGCTTCCCTCTCTCTCTCTCTCTGCCTGCCTCTCTGTCTACTTATGATCTCTCTCTGTCAAATAAATAAATAAAATCTTTAAAAAAAAAATAAAGATAGCTCTCCAGATAAAGACTGTGGCAGAAAGACAGACATACAGATTAAATGAAACCAAACAGAGAGTCTAGAAATAGTATGCACATATTTAATGGACTGATTTTTGACAAAGATGTCAAGGTAATTCAATAGGGAAGAAGAAGTTTTCCAACAACTAGTGCTGGGACAATGAAATATCTGTATGCAAAAACAAAACCTCAACCCCTACTTCATACCATATATAAAAAATTAACTTGAAATGAAATAGATTAGAGACCAAACTGCGAAAGCTCACACTGTAAAACTTCCAGAAAAAAACACAGGAAAAAATCTTCGTGAACTTGAATAAGACAATGATTTCTTAGAAGAGGCTCAGAGAGCACAAACCATAAAACAAATTGATGAATTACACTTTATGAAAATTAAAAATTTCAATTCTTTATTACAGCATAATCCCAGCTACACTTTTAATACACCTGGACCAAGCTTTAAGGAAAGAGTGATAGTAGTCTGGAGAATCCAGACCCAAAATGGCAAGAATAATCTGTGGTGAGTGGAGCTTCCCCAGATTTACTTTAAAACCACCTATTCCCTGGGTTCTGGCTGCTTGCTCTAGTAGATAGCCTTGGCTGCCACAATTTTCCTGTCTCCAAACACCAGCTGTATCAAGTGAAGCGTGGGTTCTGGCATGGCCCCCACCATGCTTGCTGTGACAGTAGCTGCAACAGCTCTGACCCGACCAGACCCACGGAAGGAGGCTCCAGCTTTACTCATGGCTACCACGAGGGACTGGGCCACTATCTGGAAATGTGAAAACTGGACCAAGGCGAGGCAGGGGACCGGAAGTAGCCCTCAGATGATTTCTTCTCCATTCTTCCTTTATGGACTGTTTTGAGGGCTCAGAAGCAATCACACACAAACCAACCCTGGATGTATTTTCTTGTGAAGCCTTGGCTCGTTCAGTTACAAACTACCTATATTTGTGTTCCCTTCTTTCTCTACTCATTTCCCTTTTACCATGATGGCTCCATTCTTAATGCCCTGAGGTTGTGTCTCCCAATACCCAACAGAACATTCACAATTGGCTTTGCCTCGGGTTTTACTTTCAAGGCTAAGACAAAATATAATAATAGCCCTATGAGAAAGTTGGGACTATCCTTATACCATCATTTGCAAGCAGGGACACTGAGGCCCGGGGAGGTTAGGTAGTTTACCTAAGATTCTATAGCCAGTAAATGGAGGAGGCAGGACTGAATCTGCTTCCAATGTCCATGCTCTTAGCAATTCTGCTATTATTCTGCCGGAGGGTGCTTGGTCTGGCTCTCTGCCAGTTTCTTCCTAGACCTTGATTCTAAAGAGGAGATCCTGTCCTTGTCATGAGTTGTGGCACATCCAGAGTCCCTTTTTCAGAGGAGTTTGGTTGTGGGACTTATCATATTCGTATTGTGAAAAAAGATCTGAGCCAGTTTGGATGAGGAGCAGTTGTAAGACAAAGCATATTAGAAACAGTAACTCTAGCCATTCTTGACAGCTGGGTAGACAGATACATTCAGCGAAGGGAACATTTCTGACTGGGACAAGATTGCTCTTCAGGCTGTGATGTGAACTAGGGACCTTTACACTTCAACCTGCCTGTCACTAGACAGAAAACAAAGTGTGACCCTTCTCCTATTCCCCACCCACTCTTACCATGACAGGTATGTCTTTGATTGCTAAGGAGTGGCTGATACTGTTACACTGATAATATGTAACAGGGCGGAAGCAGCCTTTCAGGTTCCTGTGCATTTAAAAAAATATATTCAGTTGTTCAGTGGTAAGTTTCCAAACGTCAGTGGTGACTTCACAGTAGGAAGAAGACTTATTTTTGAAGTTTAAAAGGATGTTTATGAGGAAGAAGGTGAAAAGACAATTAATTTTGGTTCTGTAATTCGATAAACCCTTTGGGTGATCAACTTGGTAACCTATGTATCCTGTGACAGACCCTGGGACTTCAGGGGTGAGTAAGCCATAGCCAAAGAGTGACCGACTATCTTGGTTTGCCTGGGACTGAGGGGGGTACTCAGGATGCAGGACTTTTAGTGCTAAATCTGGGAAAACCCCAGGCAAGTTGATTACCCTACCTGTACCCCAACGAGTTCACAGGCTAACGAGGAAGACAGTTACACAAGTGTATGTATGTATGTTTGAAATAGTGTGATATGTAAGATTATGGAATAATGATAATGGCTTTTACTTCTATAGCACTTTCTGAGTCAGGCACTCTTCAGAATGATACCTTTATGTGCATCAGCTCTCTGAATCCCAAAATAGCCTTGTGAAGTAAGGACTACTGTTATCCCCACCTTATGTAGTAGGGAATTAGGGAACTACTAAGGGGGCAGATCTGGGATTCAAATGGAGGCAATATGGATTTGAGAGATGATTTGAGAGCTTAGCCTTTCAACAGTGCTCTCAAATGTTTAAAGCAAGATATAGTATAGAGGGATGAGTGACAGGAGAAGTCATGGGAGAAGAGGGTATGGGGGAATGAGTTAGAGATGTTGATGACTGAGCAACATTTTGAACAATGAATGAGGAATCAACGAGCAGGAAGGAAAGGAAAGGGCATTCCAGATATAGGAGCTCAGGTTAGGACATGTCATAGTATTGCTAGTGGGCTGATGTCCACAGGGGCTCTAATGGAATTCTTTTGGGCTCTGACACTTCCAAAGGATATTTCAACCTTCACACTAGGACCTTGGGAAAGAAGTCTGGAAAGATAGCAGGGCTAGGCCATCAAGGGTTTTGCATACCATTATGAAGGACAATAGATTTCAACCTGTTCACAAGAGGGAAGCACTAGAGAAAGGCTGAGATTTGCATTTTTGGAGAATCACTCTGGTAGTTTCCAGAGGGTGGTTTGAAGGGGACCAGTGACAGGCACAACCAAATATAAGGCCCCTGAATAAGTCCCCATGAGAGCTGGTGACTTCAACTCCAGCATGTGAGAATGGGGATGGAGAGGGCTAGGCAGATTAAAAAGAGGGAGAAGGTAAGATAGACCAAACTTGGTTAGTGATTGGATGTAGGGATATAAGGAGTTAGGAAACCTGAGGATAGCTTTTGTTAGCTCTGCTTAGTTGACTAGATGCCAAATGCTTCCACCAATAATTAAGAAAAGAGGAGAAATGCAGGGGGACAAGTGGATCTAAAAGGGGAAAGATGGTGAGTTTAGCTTTCTACATGTGACTCTCAATGGTCTAGAGGAAAACCATCTAATTCAAGCATCCCATAAAAAGAAGGAAATAGCTTGTCCTAAGGCTACTTAATTTTCTGATCAAGAGTGAAAGAATAAAAGGGCACTTGGGTGGTTCGGGGGGTTGTGCGTCGAACTCTTGGTTTCGGCTCAGGTTGTGATCTCAGGTTGGTGAGATCAAGCCCCATATCGGGCTCTGCATTCAGAGGGAGTCTGCCTGGGATTCTCTCCTCCTCCCCCACCCCTACCCTTCACCCCTGCCCTCTGGTTAGCATGTGTGCACTCTCTAATAAATAAATAAATAAATAAATCTTAAAAAAAAGAGTGAAGTGGTCATTACAAGAGAAGTTCTTGGAAACAGGTATGAAATAAATAGAAAGCAGAAGAATTAATATAGCATTAAGGCAACATCCTTTGGGTTTTCCCTGAATTTAATACATTCACTTATGATAAGCTATGAGTGTCTTAATTTGTTATTCCTCCTAAGAATATTTGTTTTATAAAAGACGGCAATATTTAACTGAATCCCTGATGAAAGAATTTCAGGTACCTTAATCCCATAGATGGGACAATTCTTTTGGCCAATGAGTCTTCCAGAATTCCTCAAATAAATCATAGTACATTTACAGCTACTAATTCCATGTGCATGGGTAGGGGGGTAATTTGAACATAAATTCTATGAAGAGGTTCTACTTATCCTTGAACTAACTCCTCTCAAAATGTTCATTTCAAAAAATTTAAGATCTTCAGTATCGTGGTGTCTTAAGTATATAAAGTTAGTTATTACTGACTAGTATTGATAAAAATTATTTACATAACCTATTTATTTGAAGTTGTTTTTTTTAAATGCCATTTTTCAGTTCTATGCTCCCTTTCTAATCCCCTGAGGATGATCATGCTTCCTTCAGAGTGCCCTGTATCCCTCTGATGAGGAATCAACACCCCATATAAACCCTCATCCACAGGTTTCTGATGCCTGGTGTCTGGATTGCCGTGTGTGAACAATGATCTTGACTACCTATTCCATCTTTAATTGGAAAGCTTTAAGTAGTACCTCATGGATAAACTAAGTGAACTTAGCATGTCTTCTTTGAAACAATCAGGAAGAAGGGGGGGGGAGGAAGAACGGAGATCCAGGGAAAGTAAGGGGTTTGCTAAAGGCACACAGTTTGGGAATGAGTAGAGGTGCCCTGCTATCCTGATATCTCTAACCATGAGGCAATTCCATCTCCTTCTTGTTAGAATGCCATCGTTTGTGAAATAGCCAAATCACATGGGAGAATGACCCTGCTCTGATTATTGAGTGGTCTGGGATCCTTTCTACTCTGCAAAATTTTGCCCATCTCTCAGATTTCCTAACTTTGGTTTTTATTTAGAAAAGCATGCTGTTTACTATTCTACCATCATCCATCTTTGTCAGCATCCAAGGCCACAACTCCAACTGAAAGGCCAGTGATACACTGCAGATAGAGTGCACCAAAGATAGTAAACTCTATATAACATTTATATGGATTCCGAACCAACCAGAAATGGATTGGTGAGGCCCTAATGCTTTGCAGTAGCCAGGCAAAGAAAAGACGAAGAAGACATGATAGTGGCAGTGGTGGTGGGAAAAGCAATAGCTTGCTCCATTCACCTTTCCCCTCTGCAGAGGTTGGCTTGCATCTCATTTAGGACAGGAAGAAATCAAGTGAGTACAGGGATTTTGTGTCCCAGCAGAGAAGCAAAATCAGACTTGATTATAAGTGGTACTCCCAGTGGCCTTGGCAGAGCCAAGGACCAGCATGGGTAATAAGACCCTTACAATATCCCACTTTGAACCTGGTATGCCCTATCGACCATGTGTCTTCATAGAATAAAAAAAAAGGATGTAAGGCATATGGGTACAGAAGTCACGGTGGATCAAGCAAGGGTTTGCATGCGTGGCCACTGTATGTCCTCAGCAGGTACCTCAACATCACAGTCATGATGCTGTGTACGGGCACGCTCAACCAGGATGGACAGAATGCTGGTAGCCCACTCTGCATGTCTAGCTAGATTAAAGACAAGATGCCTGGGTTTACATTTAGGATTATCAGCACGATGGGATCCACCTTTACCTAATTCAACAGGTATTTTTGTAGGTACTCAGGAACCCGACTGGGAAATGATCTGATACAACAAAAGAATATTCTATTTTTCATAGCTCTTGTTAATCTGTTTGGCAAGCACATAATGTCCTCAAGCTTGCTACAAATAAAATGCCTAATTATCAGAAATGGGGCTTCCCCACCCCCATTCTCGCCTCTCCACATGGATGTGTTTGTGCTTGTGTGTGTTCTTCATGGACTGCCTGCAGCTAACTTTGGAAGATGCACATTTTTTTATATCATTTAAACCGCAGCAACACACATACATTTAAAAAATAATCAGGGAATTAGAAAGCCCCACATTCATATGAAGAAAGACAACAATAAATTTTACTTACCAGTTTAGGTTGTTCAAGGCAGCAGAGGAACAAGTTGTTGGTAATTGTCCAGCGCTTTCATTCAATAAATCACATTGGCTTTGCTTTCTCCTGTGGCTCAGCCTCTGCGCAAAGCAAGCGAACCTCCTTCCTATTCTGTGTAAAGAATAAAATGCGAACAGGATCAGTTCAGGCAAGAGCTGAAGTCCATGATCACTAAGCTACTCCTGCTGCAAAATAAAAGAGCAAATGATGCATGGGGAGGAAAGGGGAGAGGAAAACAGCCTGGCTCGAATCTAGGTGTATTCTCAGGACTGCAACCCTGAGAAGGCTTGATTTCTCAATCTCTTGTGCATGTAGTAGAAGGATGCCATGACTTCAGTGTGTCTTTAGCCTATTGTGTTGGTGAGGTCCATTAGGAACGGCACGTAGGGACAAGCTTCGTGGCAAACAAGCCAGAATCAGAACTGGCTGTCACTCAAGGACGAGCAGAGGGGCAGCAAGGCAGTCAGTTAGTTTTGCACTCTATCAACTGCAGGCAAAGAAATATCGTCTGGCATCCAAGAGCCCATCCAGCGATCTGTGACTGCAAATGATCGACAGCTCTCCTGGGACCAGACGCCCCCTTACTCCCACAGCTCCCTGGGATGAGCAGCACACAGGTGGCTGCCGCATTCCCCCACCTAAGGCACCTGTGCAATCCTTTACAAGTTCCCAGCAAGAGGTAAGAAAGCTTCCAATCTGGTCGGAGCTGCTCAAGCATTGCTAGAGTTTTCGCCTGAGCAGGTTCTGAGGAAGTAGTCTGCGTATCTCGGACTTAAGACATGAGGAGGCTCAGTCTTAGGAGGAAGATTCCAGTGCTCCTTTCATGCCGGCTATGTACCGGTGCACCTGGCTCCTTTAATGACGTTATGCCTTACATGACTAATGAAACACAGAGAACGAATTTCCTAGAAAGTCACTTATTTAAGCAGTTTTCATGTTTCTCTCTGAAATAAAATGGCAAATGACCTTCACAGGCTGCTTTTATGTTAGGGAGACATTGCTGATTGAGAGCACATATTAACAGCTCCCCTCCCCCAGCACACAGATACACACACACACAGACGTCCCTAGCAACAGCATTAAGAATCTTTCTAAAGATCTCTTCAGATTCTCTCTCTGCCAAATGAAAGCTTAGCTGCTATGATGACTTCAGAAATAGTTTTGGACCCTTCTACTAGGCACTGACTCTGGTATGTTATTTATACTGAGAGCCAAATCAACTCCCAAATTTTGAATGCAACTTTGTAGCAAAACAGGAGAAAGTCTTAGTTATAAACAAGAGGGTGGAGTGTTAGTCTTTTGGCCTGGTAATTAATTAGAATCCTGGGAATGGCATCTTGTGTTCCTAAAAATCTTCCCTTTCCTAGAGACAGCATTTCATTCTGGTGGCTGACTCGTCCTAGACAAGTGTCTGCTCTGGAGTTGGGATCTGAGGCGAAACTCCGTGACTCATAAAATCTCCCATAGAGGGGCGCAGGTTAGCTTTTTACAATTGGCTTACTTTTTCTTTTCTCATTTGAAAGGCAAAATCTCTCTTTGGAATATTTTTTTTTTCCTCTCCCTCTCCTTAGACTTATTTGTCCATGGAAGCATTGCTATGAATAATCTAATTTGGCAATATTCATGCCCTTGAGGTTCAGAAGGCTATTTTTTCAACAAGGATTAAGAAAGAGTCAGGCTACCCCTTTGCAGCTTAAGCCTAAATGATTGCCAGGTAAAACTTTATCCTTATCTCTAAACAAACTTTGACTTTAATGCAGATTTACTTAAATTCTGTCTGCTGGGGAAAGCCAGGTGACTGAGTCATTCTACTAAGGTTAGGGGCTGCCTCCGAGGGGTCATGATTCAATCTGCCGTGCAAACCTAAGGGGATAAAGCTTTAGTAATGGTGCCATCGCTTCCAGGAGCAAATGCCCAAGACTGAGTCATGTTATGCATCTCCTGTCCACTGCACTCATTCATCCATTCATTCCTCAATCCACTCTTAACAAACAATACTTAAGTTTATTAAGTATTCAGTACTTGTGTCACATTGTGCTAAATATTTTAATGTTACCAAAAAGCTTATCAATGAGAACTAGCAAAATTCCCTGTTTTTTGGCTCTGCCTACCTCTGTAGCCTAATTTCTTGCCCCCTTCCTACTCACCCTCCATGTGTAGCCTTTTTAGATGTCTTTCAGATCCTTGGACATGCCATTCTATCTCTCAATTCCAGAATCCTGCATATGATATTCTTCTGCCCCAACACTCGGTCCCTTTTGTCTGGATAACTCATGTACAGCGCTAGAGTCTTGGCTTAAACATCACCCCTCCATGATACTTTTCTGGCCCTTGGGCTGTTGGGCTCCCCACTCTGCGGTCCTAGAGCACCTTCTTGCCCTTCGTGATATCCATCACATTTTGTTCTACTTACTTGCTTTACATTAGCCATCCCTATTTTGCTCTAAGTGTTTAAGTGTGAAGTCTCCTATTCACTGCTCTATTTCCAGGCTAGCAGAATTCCTGGCACATAGAAGGCATTCAATAAATATTTAGAGAGTGTTTGGTTGAAGTGCTTAGCATGTATCTGTTGAATGAATAAACTATTTCAAAGAATAATAGTGGTCTTACAATTGAAAGGGACCCTAAAGTTCCCTTAGTGCCATCTAAATTTTTCTTGCCAACTGGCCATCCAGTGAAGTCTCACCTCCTCTAATTATTTCTTCTCGATTCATCTCAGTCCAGAGTGCTCACACACTTATTTTGTCCCCTGGCCTCCAGCACTTTCATGGCATGTTCTTGCTTTTTGTCTTCCAGCTGTTTCCCAGCCGTTATTTCCTCTCTATAGACTAGTATTCCCCACAATGCCAAGCATAAGCCTGCAGTTATTTGATGCTTGATACATTCAATAGCAAATATTTGAACAGGGAGTTAAATGATCAGTCTTAGGTGCCTGGGTGGCTCAGTCAGTTAAGCATTTGCCTTCGGTTCAGGTCATGATCCCAGGGTCCTGGGATCGAGCCCCATGTCGGGCTCCCTGCTTAGCGGAGAGCCTGCTTCCTCCTCCCCCTCTGGTGCTCGTCCTGCTTGTGCTCTCTCTCTCTCTCTCTCTCTCTCTCTCTCCCTCTGACAAACAAAATCTTTAAAAGACACGATCAGAGTTGCACTTTAGGAATATTACTCTGGTATTGCGGAAGAATGGATTACATTGGCCAGGCCGAGACAGGACTCTAATAATGACCACAGCACAGAGATAGAATTTAAAAACAGCTTTGTGTTTCTTTCCCTCCGCCTCCCCCCACCACCCCACCCTCCACATCATAATACCCGTGTTCTCATCTGGAACACTGAGAATGTTTGTTCCACACTCAGCACTTCCCCTCCACCCAATTCCACCCCCAGAGTTAGCTCACTTGCTTAGGTTATTTGTGAACATGTCTCACTAATTCAAGCTCTTCTGAAGACAGGGATTACATTTTAGCTCATCTGTATCTTCTTTCTTTAGCCATTACACTGCCTGGCCTGGTGTCTCTAGAGAGTTAAGTGCTCAGTCAGTATTAAGAAAGACACCTTCTTTATGCAAGGCGCCAGATAAAGCACTATGATGAGGCGGGGAACAAAGATGAAGAGGTCTCTTTTCAACGATAAAAGGGCTCTCTTTAGGGAGAGAGAATCAGTACTTCCTTCCTAGATGCTTAGGGAAGATTCACAGAGAAGTTCGCGTTTGCACTGATCTGGCAGAATGAAGACCTCTAGGGGTTGAACAGAAGAGAAGGAAATGGAGTCGATGCACAGAATTCCTACAATGTTTAGGGAATGACAAGTAATCCAGCTGGGCTGGAGTACATGTGGAGGGTAAGATCTAATGGAATTCCAGCTGCAGAAATAGGTTGGGGTGGGATCGGGGTATGTGTGAATTCGATGTTAGAGTTTGGACATTTTTCCTAGAGGTGACAGGGATTTGGGCAGGAGAATGGCAGCGCCGAGGATTAAGCTCCCTCTGGTCTAGCCACTGAGGCCCGAGAACTGAAGTGGGGAGAGCCAGGAAGCAGGAAGATGTGGATGGCCAGGGCCTGTGGAACTGGAAAACAGAAGCTGACCGTCGGGCACACTCTGGAGGAGGACCTGTCAGCGGTGCGGCTGAGAGTGAAGGAAGATGGGAGAGGGAGTAAGCAAGAAGCTGAAAACGGCTTGAACATTGTAACTTGTGCGACAGCAGATGATGGTGGCACCAGGGATGCAGGTGCACAAACACAGGGCTAAGGTAGCCATTCATGACATGGTCTGTGCGTCTTGTGAAGGTAGAGGCAAGAGCAAGAGGCCAAGTCCTTGCAGCCATGTGGAAAGTGCCTGGACTGCTCTGAAGAAGCCATTCAATAGTGGCCAAAGAGGTCAGTTCAGGCTGTGGTGGACCAACTACCCCTGGCAACACACAGGGCCATCTGCAAGGGAACGGACACAGAGTCTCCCCAGAAAGAGGACTTCCCGGTGCCGGGCTTCCTATCTCAGAGTTGTGGAGCTTGGTGGAAGAAAGTCTAGCTGGCGATGAGGAGTTTGAGTCCTGGAGATGCTTCTCACTGGCTGAGTGACCTTGGGTAAGTTATTTTCTATCCACCAGGTCTCAGCTTTCTGACTTGTCAAGTGAGGGAGTGGGGCCAGTTACTTCAAAGGCCCCTTTTGTACTCTCCTCTGATTTGTGAAGTGCCACGTTGAGAATTTCAGGATACTTGTGAAACAAGGCCAAAGCCCACCAACATCAGAGACTAGCAATGTCCACTCTCTCCTGCAAAACCATGTCCTTATTTTGAGAATGTTCATATATCACTGCAAATGCATGTCTGCCCTGTGGTTAGTTCTATGTGGTTAGTTTGTAAGACATAAATTTAAATTGATCGCTTTTTGATGACCTTTTTCTAACAATTTTTCACTCTTTTTTTTTTTCAGCAAAGGTTTTTTTTTTTAGGGGTGCCTTTTCATCGGAGTCTCAAAATTAAATTATGGGAAGAAAGCAGCAGTCCCTTACTGTGGTCAGCAAAGAGTCTGGCCAGCCTACTTCCGCTCCCTAATCTCCTGACCTTCCTCAGGGCGCGGCCACTCAGGAACAGCTCTGATTCTTTTTTCAAAAATAAAATGTGCTACTTATCAAAAGCTGCTCAAAAGGAGACAAAAAAAAAAAAAAATCCAAAAACCTAACACCCCAGGGTGTATCTGAACATGCTTATTATGTGCGAAGTTGTTAGTCATGAATGTAAAACTCTTCCTCCTCCTCCCTCTCAATTACTAAGCCCCAAAGAAAAAAGGAAACAGCGGTGGGGGAGGGCAGTGGCTATTCAGTCCAAAGCAGACCTTTTCAAAAGGTGCAGACTGTTCATAGGCATGCTATTTCTTGATTATTTTGTTTTAAGCACCAGCTGACCTTTCAGACTAAAAGTAAAGGTCCCAAAATATCCTGAGAAACTCTCTTGCCCCCCGCCCCCGCCCTGCCTAAATCTTGGGAGACTAGACTCATGACGTTCAGAAAGACTCTTCAAAAAGAGATGGGCCGTGTGACTTCTGCTGTGATTTGATGACAGAGTGTTTATCTGAACTAATCATGTGAGATTTTCCAGGGCTGGATTTTTGAGAAATGGGATTCTCTTAAGGAGGTTACAAACACTTCACTGAAAGCTTTCCAAGAACGGCTTCATGCCGCCTCTCAGCAGCCTCTCGCTGGGCTGCAGCACCGATGTGATAATCAGGGTCCGAGCTTCTGAAAAGTCTTCTTGTTCTGCCTGCCACCCTCCTTTCAGTCATCATAAGAATTCTCAAACTATGAATCCCCTATTGTCTGTGTGAGCCTGGGATCCCCCACACCATGCCGGGGAAGGAATGTGAACCTCCTAGGTCTGGTCCTAAGCCTCAACCCTGTCCAGCAGGTCACAAAGCCCCATTTATACTCGGCTCCAAAGTTTTATCATAATTCTTTATCTGCTCAGCCCCATATATCCTCTCGGGCAGTCAGGAGACGTTCGGTAATGAAGCCCACTTATCCTCATTTTCTCAATCGGCACACTTACGGTTCTAATATTTATGTTCACACTGTCCTAATTTTGAATGTCAAAGACACTATATGAGACAAGTAGCATTGCCAGAGGATAACTGAACTGAGAAGAGTTCACCAGCGACGGAGGTGCAATGGGCTTTGTCATACTACCAATCGCTGCATCACCAATGGTTAATTTCAACAGCATGGTGGAAATGTAGGAACAAATACTGCCATTCATTCGACCCCTCCCGTGTGGCGTGCAGCACCAGCACTGCATTCTCCCACTCTGCAAAGAGGACTATCCGCTTTTTACTGGTGAGGAAACTAAGGCTCAAAGAGATTAATAAACTGGTTTCTGTGCATTTGGGGGCTGAGCTGAGACTCAAACCCAGACCTCTGACAATGAAGCTCAAAGCATTTGTACCTCTCTCCTTTGCCTCTTCCCAGAAATACTGTTTGTGAGTAACTTTAAATTAGTATAATGTAGCTATTTTTCATCACAAATACGTACAGAATTTTGAACTTAGGGCTGTTAAAAGGTTTTGGCCAACTGAATATGGAGATCTGTTCTGGTAAGTATTAGCACCCTGTTAGGTCAGAGTAAGAATTTGTGGCATATGGTTCACCTATCAATAGGTGGCAGTATTCACCTAAATCTCTCCAAGAGGAATTCGCACAGGTCACTTCTCACAACCATCCCCAAGGCCATCTACGTTCTTTGATGCACTGGATTTTATCATAAAGAATAGCATTTACAATAATTGAGCTGCTAAGTGGATCTTCACCTTGCCTTTGGAGAGAGAGATCTGGACTGTAGTGGGTTGTGTGATAGGGAGTCGTGCCATCACAGAGACCTCGGGAACCCCCCTCCATTCACGACATTTGTTTGGCCATTTCTTTGGGGAAAGTCTTTTGTTTGCAACAGGAAGTCAAAGATGATTTGTGTCTTCACCTACTTTAAGGATGTTATGCAGAATTTTTGAATAATTTAAAAATAAAATTATTAATGCCCTAGGATTTGGTAATTCAGATGTTTGTAATTCAGAGAAAGTTTGCTCAGATCAGGATGATAAAGCAACTGGCAGACCTCATGGTTTCAGTGTGGTTTCAAAATCTATGTATATGTACACGCATCTGGCAAATGAATGAATCTTCACCAGGATGCATGAAAACTGGGTCCATAAAGTAAGTAAGTGCTCAATTCACAAGTCAAAGCGGTCAAGTTGATGAGGTCAGACGATTGAAGCATAAATGACCACTGGATTTCAGGCAGACTTCTCTTCCCCCTAATCCTATGTATCCTCTTCTCTTTTTTTCTGTAAAGAAAATCTGCGTAACAAAAATACCTTTAGTTAAAAGTATTAGTACAGAATCTGTCTCTATTTTCCAGCTGCTTGTAATAAGAGTCTGCCGGGTAGGATTTAGTTTTACAAAGTCAGGAAAACAGGTGTGGTGGCTGATAAAAGTTAGATAAGCTGAGAGAGTCTTAGGCCTATTTTTATGTTGACTTCCCCATATTCATTTGGGATACCTGGAATTGATTGTCAGAAACGATGGAGAAGCACAGTGATATTAGATGAGGAGTCCTGACTCTCAGAAAGGATGAGGAGTCCTGACTCTCAGAAATTAAGAAGGTGACTCAAGAAGATTCTCAGGAGACCAGGTTCAAAAGAATTCAGACTGGCTGGTGAATCAAGGTGGAAGGCTTCAGAGACGGCATCTTAACTTTCTCTTTTATGTTTCCAAATGGAATGAGTGTCTTTCTCTCCTCTCACTGCAGCATTTGTAACTAATGTTAGCGCGCTCTGTACAGTCTACCTTCGCTAGAATTACTTGAGGCCCCACTTCCCTTACTGGACTGAGATTGCCAGGACAGCGGGACTCAGGCCTCCCTAACTTTCGATTTTGCCTCTCAGCTCAAGGACCTGGGCCTTGTGTATGGTAGATGATATCCAATACATATAGGTTTAGTTGAACTGAATTAGAGAACTCAGATAAACATATCTTACACTTCCCTTCCTAGATTTAAAGAAAAATTGCAGCTCGGGTGTTAGAAACCATGCCTGGGTCACATTTCTTGTTTGTCATCTGGTTCTTTCATTTTAAGATTGCATTGGTAAGTGACTGAAGGCATATCATGCCAAAGCCCACCCCATGCCCCAGAACTATTAGTTAACTAATTTTATATCCTTGGCAAGGCCACCTTATTTTGTAGGATGCCCTGGCCACATGAAGGTTAAATGCAGAGGTAGGCAAAAAAGCTGTTACAAGGGACGTTAAGTGACCTGCATCTAGTAGATCATTCCAATCACTAATGTTTCCTGCTTTTGTGGTTTAGAGACCCAACCTGCACTGAAAAGCCCAGCACTACAATGCTGTTTTCTAATGGTAGCTATCATTGTTTCCCATATTAGGGCATAGCTAAGCACAAGGGGACATTCATCTTCAAAAGCTTACAAAATTACATTCAACCCATTAGGCATATCAGGAGCTATTGCCATGCTTGGGAAATGAATTAACCAGCTGAATATCACAGGCATAATGAAGTTGTCAGCAGCAACAGTGCAGTCGTAGATTGTCTGATTATGTGTCGACTGTGCTGGCCATTCAGGGACACACCAGGAAGGAAACAGTTTTCATAGTGTCCACCACATTCTCAGCCCTGTCCCCAGCCTTGGTAATAAACCTGATATCCCTAGAAGCACATGGAAAACAACAGCAGCAGCAAACCACAAAGAGCATCTTCTTATTCCTGGCATGGCTGGAGTCTCTCCCTTCCCGTGGCTCCAATCTGTCATCTTCTTTAAAAAAATGACCACGACAAGGAGTGTAAGTTTAGATTCTGGCCCTCCAAACAAACATCTCACAATGGGCTTCCTCAGCCTTTGTTAACCTCAAAATAAATAGCAGTCCAGCAAGAAAGCTTTGGCTTCGTGGGTGGGATTTACACCTCTTCTGTGAGTCAAAGATGGAGGCAGGCTGAGTTGTTCCTTTCTGCACAAAGGTCTGCCTGAGCAGGTTGACAGGTAGTATCTCTTGACATCAACTGGAATCTTCTCAAAGAGTTTCCTGACTTTAAAAAAGCAAAAACAGGGGCGCCTGGGTGGCTCACTGGGTTAAAGCCTCTGCCTTCGGCTCAGGTCATGATCTCAGGGTCCTGGGATCGAGCCCCGAGTCGGGCTCTCTGCTCGGCAGGGAGCCTGCTTCCTCCGCCCCCCTCTGCCTACTTGTGATCTCTGTCTATCAGATAAATAAATAAAGTCTTTAAAAAAAAATTAAAAAAAATAATAAAAAAATAAAAAAGCAAAAACAAAAACAAAAACCCCAAACCCAAAAAACCCACAGAAAAACAAAAAATGAAAGCCAAACAACTTGAGGCTTTCTCCTCTCACCTCTCTAGAGCTGAATGACGCCCAGCTCTAACATGCTCTGATACCAAGAGGCTGCTAGAGAGCTTAGCATATAAAAAGAGTCCCTGCCACAAAGACAAAATGCTTTATTTCTATCCAGTGACTCTTGGTTTGTATTGGAAATAGGTTCTGATACTTCAGAACCAATGGACATGAACTTTCTTTCCCTGGGGTGCAATGAAATCTGCTTTTAGCACGCATTATTTACCAGGAATGCTTGCTTTAAAAATGAAAAAGAATGTAGATATATGTCATTCATTAATAGAGCTCTATATCTATTCAGACTTTCTTTGGATAAAACCAGCAAGATATTTCTATTGGAGGGGCTGGTGCTCTTTACGTCCTCACCAACCATACTGCACGAGAGCGTTGGATCCTCTGATTATTGGAGGTGGCCCCATGCAGTGGGTAGTGACTCGCATGAGTAATCTGGGTAGTCCTGGTGGTGAGGCAAGCCATAAAGCAAATTCTTCTCTTTCCACTCTCATTTGTTTTTGTCTCCTGAGTACCAACCACAATGAGTTTCCGTAAATTCATCTGGGAATACTATTTTCTGCTTGGAGATTAAGTCCAGGTTTAAGTTGGATTCTAGATCCTAAGACCAAATTTCAGAGAGCATCCCCTGACCCTTGGTTAACTGATAAATAAATTTCAGGAGGTCTTCCCTCTTTCCAGGTTTTCCTTCTCCATTTACTTTGCAGCCCAAGAGTCCTTTAGATGATCCCTGTGTGGCTGGCTTAGGATCCAGTCTCCTGCCAACTGCTCACCTGCCCAGCTCCAGAAGAAACACCTCACCCATGTGACAAACAGTTTATGTCTGTGAATTCATGACACCAAATCTTAGTAGAGAGGAGAAGATTCTTTGTAACTAATCACAGTGAGAATTCAAGATGCTGAAATGTTCATTGTATTTGCACCTTCAAACATGGGGATAAAGACCTACAGACGTGTGATAGGACCCAGCAGTTATAAAGGGAGTCTACACCATCATTTAAAACCTGAACTGCAAATGCCACTTTACCCACTGGAATTACTCTCTGCTGAAAGGGAAAACTTCCCCTTTCTCCTGGAAATGCCAGATCAAGTTTGCTGTACAAATGTCAGAAGCAAAAAGGCATTTAATGAAGTAGAGAAGAAAGAAAAACAGAGGAAGAAATAAAAGGAAAGTTAAAGAGGTTGTAACAGTATTTTTAAAGAGGCTTTCAAGATTCATCTTGTTAACTTTTAGCCTCATCTCTCTTCTTCCTGCCTCCTCACAGACATTGGCACAGTCCCTTTATTTCTGGCCTAGTTCTTCTGTCTTCAGACTGCTGCCCCAACTTTCCTTTCTTCACTCTTGTCCCAGAGTCTGAACCCCCATGACAGCAGACCCATAAGGGGTTGAATGGGGTACTCTGGCCACTTTGTAAGATTGCTCCACAGAGCTTTTTCAAGGACCGCATATGCCAAGTATTCAAAGTAATTCTTCTATGGTATTGTCAGATCGACCGGATGCACCTCGCAGGAGAGCAAGGCACTGAATGGAATTAGAGGCTCAATGGCTTTTTCACTTCATTCATTATTTGGGGGAAACTCCAAGACTCTGCTCAGAGAGGATTAAAAGGACTGCAACAGGCGCCTTCCATCAGGGCTGCCAATCTCACTGGGTCACCTTCCTTTTGGTTTGAAAGGAGGTCACAAAGTCTCACTTACTTCTTCATTCCTCCACATTTAAATTCAGTGTATCAAATACAACAACAGCTAGTTATTCCTAAGTGATTTACCTGCAACATCAAGGAAAACAGGGATTTTCATGTCATGTCAAATGCATTTCCTTCTCAAATTAAAACACACACACACACACACACACACACACACCCCACTACATATTCACCAGCGAGAAAATCAAGCACTTGGGAACATTTACGCTTTATCAGCCAAATACAAATTTTGTGCAATGTGGCATATGGACAGTAGAAGTTGTGGTTATTTAAACCGATTAAATCAAAACCACGTAGGCTATAAAGAATTATGTGTAGACTAGTGAAACACACTTGTCCCGAACAAGAAGAGTTTATTTTGAGGCTGGCAGCACTGAGTAGTTGAGACAGAGCAGATTCCTGCCCAAGGTGGCATCAGGGGTCACGCAAAGATCCCACACTTACAATGAAATGATTTTGAGTTCTGCTTGAAAAAGAATCACTGCCACTTTCAGTTACCTTAAAATCATTCCCCTCTTCCTTTCTCCACACCTATAGCTTTTTCTGCCACACTTCTCTGTCCCACTTCCTTTTCTTGACTCTGTCGCAGAGCTTGAATCCCTTTTTAGGATCCTTTTTAGCGACTCCCTTTTCTCTGGGATCCACTGTAGGAAAAAGTCTAGGATATAGGCAATGAAATGCCTTAGGGTCAGGATATGTGGCTAAAAGTCTTGGGTTTGCTACTTGTTAGCAGGGAATCTTTGGCAGGTCATTTGACCTCTGAGTCTCAATTTTCTCATCTATACAATGGAATGAAATAGTAGTCACCTTGCCAAAGGCCTGGATAGATACATTAAACAGAAGATTTTAAAATGGCCCCATAAGTACATGTAAAGGTGCTCAACTTGATTAGTCACCAGAGAATTGCAAAATAAAACCACAATGAGAGACCAATGTACACCGTGTGGAATGGCCACCATCAAATGTTGGTGAGAATGTGGAACAACTGGAATGCAAGGGAGTGTGAAATGGTATAATAACTTTAGGGGATGGTTTGGTACTTTTTTTATAAAATTAAATATGATGTACCTTATGATTTGGCAATTCTTCCTTGGGTTTTACCCAAAAGTAAGGAAAAGAAATACCCACAAAAAGACTTGTAAGACTATTTATAGCAGCTTTGGTCAAAACAGCCCATCTGGAAGAAGTTCAAATGTCAGCAATAGGATAACAGATCAGCAAACTGTGGTGTCGTCAGTCTATGGAGTATTACTGGATGATAAAAAGGAATGAACAATGAAGCCACATAACAATGCAACTGAATGAGTCTCAAAAACAACTGCCACCACCCCCCCCCACCATCACCACATTATATTGAGCAAAAGAAGCCAGACACAACAGAATACTTACAACATGATTGCATTTCTATGAAGACATTTGGCAAACTGATCACATCAGGGATAGAAAGCATAACAGTGGTTGCCTAGGCCTGGACAGTGGTAGAAGAAAACCATCAGGCATGTTGGAAATGTTCTCTATTTGACTGAGGTGTTAGTTAGGTGGATGTATTCAATTATTGAAACATATCAAGCCAAACACTTAAAAAAATCTATTCATTTTATTATATGTCAATTTAAAGGAAAAAAAATGTCTGCTCTAGCTCCCTTACACAGATGTTGGAAGACTGAATGAGAAACAAAGGCAAATGGAAAATGCCACGTGTATCTTCGTTGTTGCCGTCTGAGTGATAAAAGCAAACACAGACTAGGTCACGGGCAGGCACGTGGAGATGAGCATCCAGAGGCCACGTGCAGGTCGCGGGATGCGAAGCCAGGCTGCAGCCCAAGGACGAAGAGCCATCCTTTCCCCACCTCAAGGCCAGGGCTGCTCCTAGTCCCCACGGTGCCTTTGTGAGAATAAGAAGAGCAAACCTCTTCCCTTCCCCTCATTATGGCACACAGCCTAGGCGGCAGAGACTAGAGGAATATTAGCAACGTTTTAGTCTTTGGGCCAGGTTTGTTTGGGCCAGGAGCAACTTGCAAAACTCTACATGAGGGCTCTCTCCAATCTGTATACATTGTTCCACCTGCCTGAAACATGTGTCCCTGTTTTCACAGGACTGGCTTTCTTTTATCCTTCAGATCTTGGTATAAATGCCATTCCCTCATGGAGGTAATATTCTGCTCTCATCCCCATGAATCTCTATCTCAACACATTATGTCCTAAAAGGACTAATAATCTGCAATTAGCATTTCCTTATGGGGTCTTCATCAGTCTCCTCCATCTAGGACTATCAGTTCCACAGAGCAGGGAGTCTGCCTCTTGTATGCCCCAAGGTATAGTACATAGCACAAAGTGGGTTTCTGCAAATGTTTGTTGAGTGACAGAATCAGCTAGAAGCTTGGGGAGGTATGAAGTTGGAAGTTAGTGACTTTCCCAGTGAGTGATCAGGTAGCAAAGACTACACAACTGGACACCAGCAGGGGAACAAAAGTCTGGGGAGGACCATGGGAGGCCAGAGACCTGGCAGCTAGGGCAGCTGGGATTAGGAGCAAGATACCAAGAACGGCTAACAATATCAGTGTGAAAGAAAATATAATACTTTGGTGTCAAAATCTTATCTAATATAATAAATAATAACATTTTAGTAATGTGATCTTGATTGGTCATAAAACTTTTCTAGCTTGCTTCTCTGGAAATTCATTTTATTGGTTATCAGCATTTATAATTTTAGTAACTTTATTTTCAGCTGATATAATTGAAAGCAAATCAAATATTTAGTTACTCTTGGCAAATGCGAGATCATAGATACTTTTTGATAATTTTTAATTTTGAGAGGATCTTTCTTTTGATGAAATTATTACTGGACCTATTAAGAGTATTTTATAAGTAATAACAGTAATTATATTTTTGATAACTTTAATATATCCTTTTTAGTATAGCTACGGCTGATGATTCTTGCAGAATAATTTTTCTGAAGATCAAACTCTTTATACAAGCTCATTTTGCATAACTTTAAATTCAATTTTGAATGTAAATATATAGAGGGGCCTTTTAATATTTCCTCTGACATTTCCTGTAACTTGTGTAGGCCATATAAGGAACTAAAAGTGGACTATCATTACAGATATTAAAAGGATAGCAAGGAAATACAATGAATAATTCTACAAACATAAATCAGATACCTTAAATGAAATTGACCCCTTTTCAAAAAAAAAAAAAACAAAAACAAAAACAAAAAACCACACACAGACTACCACAGCCACACAATCCATATGAAACAGATCACTTGAATAGTCTTTTAACTGTTAAGGAAATTAAATTCATCATTTTAAAATATCCGAAAAAGAACATTGGGAGATGGAGAGAAGTGAGTTGGGGGAAATTGGACGGGGAGACAAACCATGAGAGACTGTGGACTCTGAGAAACAAAGTGAGGGTTTTGGAAGGGAAGGGGATGGAGGTTGGGTGAGCCTGGTGGTGGGTATTATTCAGGGTACGTACTGCATGGAGCACTGGGTGTGATGCATAAACAATGAATGCTGGAACATTGAAAAGAAATAAAATAAAATGGAAAAAAAAAAAAAAAAAAAGACATCTCCAGGCCCAGATGGTTTCACTGGAGAATTCTATTAAATGTTGAAAGAAGAATTAATATCAATTTTACACAATCGCTTGCAGAACACAGAAGAAGGAAGAACACATCCCAATTCACCTTATGAAGCTAATATTACCCTGGTAACAACACTACTAGACAAAGACAGCACCAAAAAATAAAACAACATAGCACAATTTCTCATAAAGACTGATGTAAAAACCATTAATCAAATATTAGCTATAGAATCCAACAATATATCCAACAATATATCCAACATTTATTCGAGGCATGCAAGGCTAGTTTAATATTTTAAAATCAATAAATATAATTCATATTAACAGACTGATGGAAAAACCTTTACCTGATCCTATCAATTTATACAGAAAAGTATCAGACAAAATTCGACACTCATTCAGGGTAATGATTCTCAGAGATATAGTAATAGAGGAGGCCCTCAGCTTGATAAAGAACATCTACCAAGAAATCCATATCTAACATTACAGTAAATGTTGAAAGACTGAATGCTTTCCCCCTCAGATCAGGGTAAGTCATGGATTTCAACCCTCACCACTCTTATTATTCATCACAGCACTGGGAGTTCTTACAATATGGTAGAGCAAGGAAAGGAAGTAAAATCATACAGATACAAGGGAGAATTGAAACTGTCCCTATTTGCAGACAAAATGCTTTTCTACACAGAAAATATTAAGAAATCTACAAAAGACTCCTAGTACTAGTAAGTAAATTCAATAAGGACACAGGATACAAAATGAGCATACAAAACCTAACTGTATTTCTGTATACCAGCAATGAATGTATAGACACTGAGCTGAAAATGCAATATTATTTATAGTTTGCTCCAAAAGTTTTTTAGACTTAGGTTTAAGTTTTTTAGACTTAAACCTAAGTCTAAAAAACCTGTGTAAGAGTTATATGCTGACCATAAAACATTGATTTTAAAAAGTCAAAGATCAAAAAAAAAAAAAGTCAAAGATCTTAAGAAATGGAAAGACATACTGTGTTCATGGATTAGAAGATGCACCATAGTAAAGATGTCAGTCCTCTCCAGGCTGACAGCTAGTTTTTTTTTTTTTTTTAAGATTTTATTTATTTGACAGAGAGAGATCACAAGTGGGCAGAGAGGCAGGCAGAGAGAGAGAGAGAGAGAGAGGAGGAAGCAGGCTCCCTGCAGAGCAGAGAGCCCCATGTGGGACTTGATCCCAGGACCCTGAGATCATTACCTGAGCTGAAGGCACAGGCTTAAGCACTGAGCCACCCAGGTGCCCCTGACAGCTAGTTTTTAATACAATTCTTACTACCAAAATCCCAGTAAGATATTTTATAGATGTAGAATAGATTTTTCTAAAATATAGGCGGGAGGCAAAGGAATGAGGGTACCCCCAACTATTCTGAAAAAGAAAACTAAACTGGGAGGAACAAGTGCACTCAATTTCAAGACTCATCATACAGCTGCAGTGATCAAGGCTGCATGGTATTGGCAGAGGGACAGGCATACAGACCAATGGGACAGAAGAGGTAATTTAGAAGTTAACCCAGACAAATATGCCCAACTGGGTTCCTTTAACAAAGGTGCAAAAGTAACCCAACAGAGGAAAGATAGCCTTTCAACAAGTTCTGCTGAAGCAATTAAACATCCATAGGCAGAAAGAAAGAAAGAAAGAACGAACCTAAGCCTCCCACTTGATATAAACATAAATTCAAAATGGATCATGAACTTCAATGTAAAATGAAAAACTACAACACTTCTAGAAAACACACAGGAGAAAGTCTTCAGGATCTAGGACTAGGCAGAGTTCTTAGACTTAATGCCAAAAACACATTCCATAGAATGAAAAATTAATAAATTGGATTTCATCAAAATGAACTTTTGCTTTGTGAAAGGATAAAAAGACAAGCTGCAGAATGGGAAGAGATACTTGCAAACTGCATGTCTGACAAAGAACTGGTATCTAGAATATATAAAGAATTCTCAAACGGGCAAGAGATAGGGACACTTTACCAAAGTGGATGTACAAGTGGCAAATACACCATAAGCACATGAAATTATATTCACCATCATTAGCCATTAGGGGCATGTAGATTAAAACCACAATAAGATGTCACTACAAACCTATTAGAATTGCTAAAATAAGAAAACAGTGACAACACTGAATGCTGGTGAGGATGCAGAGAAAGTAGATCACTCATGTTGCCAGTAGGAATGTAAAATGGTGGTCATTCTGGAAAACTGGCAATTTTTTAAAAAAAATTGAAAATGACACCAGCCTATGTCCCAGCAATTGCACTACAAGGCATTTATCTCAGAGAAATGAAGACGATTTTGGCGGTACATGAACGTTTATAGCAGCTTCATTCATAATAGCCTCAAAATGGGAACAAACTAGATATCCTTCAATGGATGAATGGTTAAACAAACATCCATAATATGGAATACTACTCAGCAATAACAAGGAATAGACTTCAGATACAACAACCTGGATAAATTTCCAGAGAATTTTTTGCCTAGTGAAAAAGTCAATCTTAAATGCTTCCATACTGTATGATTCCATTTAACTGCAAAAATATCAAAATGGAGAAGAGATTAGTGGTTGTCAGGGGTTAAGGAGGGAGTGAGTATGGCTGTCAAAGGACAACAGGGAGGATCTTTGTGATGACAGAAACATTGTTTCTGGACTGTATCAGTATCAATAACCTGGTATTGATATTATTGTCATAAGAGCCAAGAGGTTATGGGGAGGGGGGCTGGGTAAAAGGCACATCGGTTTGCCTTGTGTTGTTTTTTTTTTTTTTTAAAGATTTAATTTATTTATTTGACAGACAGAGATCATAAGTAGGCGGGGTGGGGGGAAGCAGGCTCCCCGCTGAGCAGAGAGCCCGATGTGGGGCTTGATCCCAGGACCTTGGGATCATGACCTGAGCCGAAGGCAGAGGCTTTAACCAACTGAGCCACCCAGGTGCCCCTGCCTTGTGTTATTTCTTACAACAGCATCTGAACCTACAGTTATCTCAAAATTGTAAGTTTAATCAAAAAGTTGATCAACTATGAAAATAGCATGCTTCATTTAGTAGCCTGATACTTAACCTCCTTTCAGAGTGCCTCCATTTGTGGTTCCGTAGCACGAGAGCAGACATGAGCATGGAAGCATGGTTCTGGGAACCCCACAGCTAGATATACCCTGCACGGTGGCACTCTGGCGCAGAGCAGCAGAGATATTTTGTACAAACCAGTTCTCCAGTGGCCAGAGGACATGCTACCCAATTTACTGTTTACCCAGGATCTGGTGCAGGGCTTTGCACAAAATTAAAAATCTGTCAGTAGCTCCTGAATGTAATATTATAGAAAAGGATATTTTCAGAAATCCACTATTTTGCCTCAGAGTTGGACTGTGTTGGTTGTTCCTCAAATCTAATGGAATTGTTGGCTCTCAGATCCCCTAGCAATGAAATACAAGGGGAAGATAAAGTTACTTGTCTGAAAATTTGGTATCCAACTTACTCAGAAATCAAAGGAACTAGAAAGCCAAAGGAAGCAGCCTTGTATAGGAGACAGGGCACGGTTGTGAATTTTTTAACCCAACAAATCCATTCTTGAGACATTACCCTATGGCCCTTCATATGCAAATGCACAATCACATATAACCAGTGCACATTCCATTGTAGTAGTGCTTCTGGTTGTCAGAAGTTGGAAAAAAATATTCAAGAGGTTTAAATATACCATAGCAATCCTTAAAATGGAATATCACGCAACTCTTAAAAAGGATCTGGTAGATATGCATTATTGAAATAGAAAGATATTCAAGAAGAAATTTTATTTTATTTTTAAAGATTTTATTTATTTATTTGACAAAGAGAGATCACAAGTAGGCAGAGATGCAGGCAGAGAGAGAGAGGAGGAGGAAGCAGCTCCCTGCTGAGCAGAGAGCCTGATGCGGGACTCGATCCCAGGACCCTGAGATCATGACCTGAGCCGAAGGCATAGGCTTTAACCCACTGAGCCACCCAGGCGCCCCAAGAAGAAATTTTAAAAGCAAGCTCCAAAACAGACCTAGGCTACAGGAGGTTGTTAGATTTTTGACTTGTACACTTACCTACAACTTTTCAATGGTCATATAAAAAACTTCCCAGTCATGAGGCCCCATCGACTCAATGAATTTCCAAGACTGGCCACTTCGTATCATTTCCTATTCTCATCCAAGGTCCAAAATAAAGGCAACATGCAGTTTCAGTACCTTGGTTTGGTGTTGGCGTTCTATAGACATGCCCTCCTTTTACCCTTCATTCAGCCACTCAGGGCTGGAATTTCACCATTCCACCTCTATCATAAGCTAGTTCAGTGTAGAGAACGGTCCTTCAAAGCTCTGAATCTTTATCATTTAATCTGTTCAGCTGTTCTGCATCTATCCCCTTTTAAAAATGGCAGAGTCATCAGGGCATTCCTGGATGCGACTCCTTATCTGTAACTGTTTCTTTTTTAGACACAGGAAATTGTATGTATGTATGTACGTACGTATGTATGTATGTATTTGTCAGACAGAGCGAGAGAGAGCACAAGCAGTAGGTAGTAGAGTGAGGGAGAGAGAGAGAGAGAGAGCACAAGCAGTAGATAGAGGGTGAGGGAGAAGCAGACTCCCCGCTGTGCAGGGAGCCCAATATGGGACTCGATCTCAGGACCCTAGGATCTTTCCCTGAGCCGAAGGCAGGCGCTTAACTGACTGAGCCACCCAGGGCTCCCTCCTTACCTGTAACTTCGTTTTGAGAGATGAGAAGAGTCCACAAGAGAAAGCCTTGGCTTGGACCATTACATTACTGAATTCTAATGCCATATAGTGAAAATGGGATGGGATAAGCCAGCATTTTAGGGCATTTCAAATTAAACAGAGCCATGTGGTTGATCTGTCCTACACTATTACATGCCATGCCTGGTGAGACTCTGTGAGCCTTAATGTCCAGAAAGAGGCAATCCAATACAGCTGCCAGAGAGGAGCCTGACCAGAGTACAAATCCAGCTGATGGTAGAAGAGGTGGCAGGGCTCCGAACCTAGATCTGAGGCTGGTCAAACGACCCTAGTTAGTCCCTCTTATGGCTGAGGTGCAGCACCAATGCATGGCACATTTCTGCCTGAGCAGTGGCTATCTGGGGATTATGGGAACCCTTTCCATGACAGCAAACTCAGTAACTCTGGAGCAACGCCATCCGAACAAAGCTTTGTGAGAACACTTCCTACGGCTGTTAACACATGCCAACTCCTGTTTTCTCTCTCTAGGGATGATGTGGGAAACTAGATTAGAAAACAATTACTATGTTGTGAAATTAGTGGTTTCAATTCTTTCAGACTACTTGTGTGCATGAACTTCTGGTGCCGAACACTGGGATTTGACTTAAGTGGAGGGACCCAAATTCTCAGCAGCAGACCTCCCAATTCAGGAGTATATCTAGGAGAGAGACTCTCGGCTTAATGGGCGAACTATCAAATATCTGAGAACTCTATCACAACACATTGCCAATCATTGCCATCTGCCTCTGAAAGTGATCTTTCTCTCGCCTTCAGAGCCTAAAGGAGCAGCAAGATGCCATTTTTGCAAATGCATAGCTCCTTGAGCTTGTGTCTGACCCATCAATACTGACCTTGAGACTTTCAGTTTGATTCATTTTCTTTTAAAAAACGCAATTTCCTGTGTCTAAGGAGGGGGGAAAGGTTAAAAAATATCATTATAAAGGCTCCAAAGATTTTTGGGACATCAAATTGCTCTGACAAACCATTTTTATGAGTTAAGTGTAAAGGAAACAGAAACATACGGATTAAATTTCCCTTAAAATACACATGGGCTTAAAAATTAAGGGGGAAAGAAGGACTTGGCAATGTGGATTTCAGGCCTTGCCAAACCCCAACTCCTGAGAAATAACTTGAGATGCTTGACAAACCCAAAAAGCAGCTGGGTTTGCCCTATGCCCTCATTGAGCGACATCTAGAGTCCCATGTGATTGGAAGCTCTGTAGCTGAAATATGCTAATTTACAAGCTCATGCTCTGATTCTTCAAATTACCCAAAACAGTCCCTGTTTATAAAATTTCTCCCTAAAGGCCTAGTCCTCCTCGGGTTCTCCTCGGATCCAGGCAAAATCACAGATAAGCGTTATAATTCCCATTTCATGGATGAAAACACAGAGCTCGATGGGGTTTAAACGAGATGGTTGGTGGCAGCTTTCTTAAGACAGAAAAGTTACCCATCTACACCCTGCACCTGCCTTGAGAATAAAAGAGAATCATTGGCTCATTAAGTTCTATAATGGATGCATAGACAGATGCCAAGTAAAAACTTCCCGTCGAGCACTGAGAATTCAGAGGGGTATGTATGAATTTGTATAGTTCATGCACTCATACATTCAATAAACATATGCTTACAGAACACAAATGTACTTCTGGGATCACAACAGAGAACAGAAACAAAAGCAGCTAACATTTATTGGGTTTTACTATGTGCTTGATACTGTGACAGCTGCTTACCAAGTTGTATCTCCATTAGCGCTCATTTGAACTTCCAGAGGTTGGTACTATGACTATCTCCACTTTACAGAGGAGGAGGGAGGCACAGTGGGATTTAGTAACTTACCTAAGATCGGCTAGAATGGGCAGATCTAGGATTTAAAGCCAAGACTGGTGTTAAAAACACTTGGATTCTGCCTTCAAGAACCCTAGAGTCTCCTGGGCAAGCTAAGACATTTTCAATGTAAGTATAATAAAGAGTGACAGATGTCCCAGAGACGTTCAGGGCAAGGATTACTTTCTACTGAGATTAGGAAGGCTTTGTGTAGAAGACAGCTTTTGCATAAGGTTTTAAAGGATGGGTAAGATAGGAATATCAGGGGAGATGTCAGAGTCATTTCTGCCCGGAGTGCTCCGAGAGACAGGGATGAGAGAAGAAAGCCTTGGGCACAATGGAGGTACTGCAGAGATGCACGAAAATCATGCCCAACATACCTCTGACTCCAGTAAGGGCAATCATGAACCATCAACCAAAACAAAAGGAAACAAAGCCTCCAAAAGAAATTGCTCAGGCCATTTCACCTGCCATTGCCTAGAAACGGAGTCTAAGATGGAAGGAGGAGCCTGTCATTCCCGTTGGTTCTGACTCTGCCAAAGTCTTGTGATGTGAGCATCTCACAGTGTGGAGGGATCTTAGAGAGGAAAGGTGCACATTTTTGCATAACAAAGACCCTAACCATCTTAGCTAGTAATCAAGTGATTAGCTAGCTCCAACTCTGGAGCAGTAACACTCTTTGCTGGTGTTGCTGAGAGGGAACAATTTTAACCCTATGTGATTTACTTTATTTGCTGACTTTAGAACTTAAAAGCCCTATACAGATGCAAATCCACTCTATCTGCTTACTTTGTAAATTGTAAACAAACCCGAACCCTCGAAATTAACAAAGATGTTAAAAGAATCAATTCCAACAAAATGTAAATTGTTCACATAAATATGTAGAACCTAAAATTGTTACTAATACATGAAACACATTAACCTCTAAATAGATACGTGCTTAAAAACCTAACTATCTGCTCACTTATGACACACCAAGCATAGACACTTCTGACAATTTGCAAAATGTTATTATTAATAGCAGGGGCTTCAAGACTTAAGGGTGGAAAAGTCAGTAAACAAGCAGCAGGGCTGAAAAGATTTATCAGAGAAAATACAGGGAGGTTGATTCATCAGAATAAGTGATGAACAGTGAAGGTGCATGAAGAGTTACGTCTTCAAGAAAATGTGAATATGGTGTGTGTGAGTTGACATGATACATGGATGACAAACACCTGATAAATTCACTCCTACTTTTTTCTCTAAATGCAAAAGCAAGGTATGCTCATTGTAGAAAAAGCAGAATATATAAAAAACACAATAGGTAAATAGCGGAAAACAACAAGTATCAATAATCCAATCACAGAGAAAAACCATTTTGTCTCTTTCTAGATTTTCTTCCATATGTGTATACTTTACATATTTATGTGAATTCAAGCTCTGTATCTGTGGTTCTCAAACTTTAACTTATATCAGAGTTGCCAGGCTATTAAATCCTGCATTGCTGTGGGTTCACTTCTACAGTCTCTGATTCAGGAGGTCTGGCTGGGACCCAGGAATATGCATTTCTACCAAGTTTATAGGTGCTGCTGCTGCTGCTTGTCCGGGAACCACACTCTGGGATCCATGGCTCTGTGAGGTTTGGATCACTTCATATTCCATCAGGAATATTACGGTTATTGGAAAATCTCTTTTCTCAGGGCTGCATCATATTTTATTACATGATTTGTTAACCATGCCCTGCTGTTGGACAGTTCCTCCCATACCCATTGATTGGAGGCTGTCATATTTTTTATTACATGGTTGTATAGTCTTTATTAATGTATAATGTATTATTTGCCCCAGGGGTACAGGTCTGTGAATTGTCAGGTTTACACATTCCACAGCACTCACCATAACACATACCCTCCCCAATGTCCATAACCCAAACATCCTATCCCTACCCCCCCATCCCCAGCAACCCTGTTAGTTTCATGAGACTAAGAGACTCCTATGGTTTGTCTTCCTCCTGATCCCATCTTGTTTCATTTTTTCCTTCCCTACCCCCACAACCTCCAGCCCTGCCTCTCAAAGTCCTCATATCAGAGAGATCATATAACTGTCTTTCTCTGATTGACTTATTTCACTCAGCATAAAACCCTCTAGTTCCATCCACGTCCTTGCAAATGGCAAGATTTCGTTTCTTTAGATGGCTGCATAGTATTCCATTGTATATATACATCACACCTTCTTTATCCATTCATCTGTTGATGGACATCTAGGTTCTTCCCATAGTTTGGCTATTGTGGACATTGCTGCTATGAACATTTGGGTACACGTGCCCCTTTGGATCACCACATTTGTATCATTAGAGTAAACACCCAGTAGTGTGATTGCTTGTTCTAAGGGTAGCTCTATTTTCAGCTTTCTGAGGAACCTCCATGGAGGCTGTCATATTTTTAAGAAAACAATGCTAAGGTATAAGATGCACTTCTAGCCTTGAGACTTAGAAGCAACCACATCTAAGGCTGTGAGATAAGAGGAAACATTTACACTCTTATGGCTCCTTTGGATATTAAAGGATCATACTGTTCACACCACTGAAAGAAATGGTCCTGAGGAAATCATTTTAGATGTGCAGCACAGACCTCAATAAGCCTTGGGAAGCTAATGTCTCTCACGAGGCAGCCATCACTGATTTCTGAAGTGGCCCAAATTGTTCCTTCAAAATACGCAGAAGGAGAGGAGAACTAAGACCAAGACAGGGGTCTGCAAGACGGATGTCTGATAAGCAACCAGCTAAGAATCTAGCTCCAGAAGCCACTTTATAAGCTCATGGTTCCAAAGAAACCTCTGATGGACGCTCTCAGGAAGCAGGCTCTTAGCATGAACAGCATCATGATGTGGAATGCTCTGGCCCTCCTGCCTTTTTCTCATCCTCAGCACTGAGCCACAGAAACAGTTAAACCGCCAGCAGCTCCCGAACAGTGGTTTCCGCCCTTAGCGACTGCCAGCCCCTGCAGGCTCACCACACACAGCCTCAGAGGTCTGGCTCCGGAGCTCCTCTCTGCCCAGACGCCATAACAATGAGAAAGGAAAACTGCAGCCACCACAGAGTTTCAGAGGCCAATGATCCACTGTAGTCTCCACCCTGCCAACAAATTCCCCTCACCCCATGCCTGCGCCTTGCTTCTCATCCCGGAACATTCCCCAAACGTTCACAGAAGTCAAGGTTCTTGTACTCATTCATCATCTTGGACCGTCCCTGAAGAAGAATTTTGAAGAGATGCAGGGAAGCTACACTTCATAGTGAGGACCCTCTGGGTACTTTGGTCCTATTTGCTGTGGGTGAACCCAGTAAAATCATAGTAACAATGAGACCGAATGTTGCATAGACAGTGATATTGGCCAAGCATGCTACAGATACTGTATTATCTGATCTAATACTCACATTGGCCCTAGGAGTTCAGCACTATTACTCTTCCCATTTTACCAAGAAGAAGAAAGAAATGGAGGATCAGAGAGGTTAAACCATTTGCCCGATGTCACCCAGTGGATAAGGGATGGACTTGGACTTCAACCCAAATCTATTGGACTCCAAAGTCCGTGTTCTTTATCACCACTCTAATCAGCTTCTTTTAGGAAGATAGCTCATATTTGTGTAAACTTCTCTTCATCAGATTCATAGATATGCGAAGGAAGACCAAGCATTTCACTTTTTTAGAGAATCTTCAGTGGTAGGGTAGGTTCATAATCGCTGATTTTAAATTGGCCAAGAGAAAAAAAATCCCCTGATCTCCTGGGTTACTGGTTTACCACCCATGGTACTGAGATCACAGGAAGCACATGAAGGTAGTCCATGAGGGACCCTGAGTTATCACATCAATTAGCCAGAGGTTTCAATAGAAGTTTCTATCCTATTAAAATAAACGGAATTTTTAAAATCCTTAATTTAAGTACTGATTTTGTGTGTGTGTGTGTGTATGTGTGTGCATATGGCAGTACTAACTACTAATGATACACACATATATACTTACATATATATATATACATATATGTAGAACTAAATATATGTATATATATATTATTAAATATATATGGATGTATTACTAGATAAACATTACTTAAATATATAATGTATACATATTACCAAACATAAAGACATTTCTTTATATCATGGTAGGACCCACGTTTCTTAATGGAGCATAGAGTAGTGGTTCTCAAACATTTGTGTGCACTGGAATGGAGGGTTTGTTAAACCACTGGGCCCCCACCCCAGTTTCCGAGTCAGGAATTCTGGGTAGGGCCCAAGGGTCTGCATTCCTAACAAGTTCCCAGGCAATGCTGATCCTGCTGGTCTGGGAGCACCTCTGAATACAGCTGGAAAAGACGATCTGCCAAAGCTTTACCCTCCAGAGAAAGAGGCCTCTGCTGTGTTATTTTAAAGGGAATTCCATGCCACGCTGCCTTTCTGCTGAAATGATGGATTGGTGACATGAGCAGAGAGATCGTCACCAGGAGAACTAGGACCATTTCAAACTGGGTCTTCCAGATCATGACATGGGGGCTTTCCCAAGGAACGTCTACGGCACTTAAAGTCCCAGGGGTGATCGTTAACATATAAAAGCCAGAGGAGGCCCGTTGTTTTCTGATAGTCTCCTCTCCATCAATAATGGGAAAAAATATTGGCTTCTTTGTTACTTGATGTAATTTTAGAGATGGTTGCAAACAAGCTTAGTCATTTTCTGCAGCCGTCCTAGGAGTTGGACTTTATTCCCGTGGCTGGAAAGATTATATGCCCTCGCTAAAACTGTGATTGCCTTCCCAGATTCACCCATCAAAACGCCCTGTGAAAAATTACCCAACCCCCTGATGGCTCAGGCTTGTGCAGTGTGCACTGCTTCCGGAAGTTTCTTAGCATACTGGGAGTAGAGGGAGTTTAGAATCAGCATTCCCTCAGTAATATAGTCATCTAAATTAACGGGTTGAGCACTGTAGCGGAAAATTTCTGCCAGATTTGGGCTGTCCCTGAATGACACAGCCACAGTACAAACAGGTCAGGCCCGTGCTCTAGCGTGTGCTCTTTGGGTCTTGCTTTGCATCTTTGCTTTGGCAAAACAGCACTCACAATGCTGTACTAGGCTCCATATTCTGTATTATCAAGAATCAAGCTCTCAAACTTCTATTATCTCTCCGTAGGATGGAGAAAGCCAGGCTAACTTCCAGACTTGCATTCTGAGAGCAGACCAGAGGGCCAGAAAATGTCAGTCTGCTTTCTTTGATAAGCTTCCTTGGCAAAGTGTGATGACCTGAATTATGGTGTGGCCTGCGGCCCAAGAATCTTGAAGTCGGCTTCTGGCTTCCCCTGTCTCTAGCCTCCCTTCAGGCAGTGGTGTCTGGCCCACAGTGCTACAGATCAATCACTCGGTTTCCAGAGGCAATCAGGCATTCTCTTCATGATTATGGTTGTCACCAGAGGAAAGGAAACAGCCACAGATAAACCCAAACAGAGCTGACCCAGAAGCCAATTCTTCTGTTTACGTTGGGAAGGCATTATTTGGTTTCTTTATATAGTTATTTTGCCTTTCGAGCTGATAACAAAACAAATTTTTGTTCCCTGAGTACATAAGGTCTCATGGTAGGGAGGAGGACCAGGAATTTGCTAATGAGAGAGAAAACAAAGCCTGGGGTTTAAAGAAAAGACAACTGAATCTGCCTATAAAGGATGCTCCACTTGCTGAGTGAATCTGCCGGATTTCTAAAACCACCAGATGTTTCTGCTCGAATGTTAAAAAAGGAGTCTGGGGGCTTCCAGTACAAAGGCTTTCAGACGGTTCCCTGGAGCCCTGGAGATGGTCAGAAGCCCTGGGACTGCAAGGGATGTGTAAGGCCCAGCTCTTATCTTCAAGGACCTCAAGGTCCAACAAATTCACTCATTCATCTGACAAGTATTTACGGAATACTTGGAATGTGCCAGGGAGGCTGTTTTGGTAATGAACTCTCAGAGTAGGGGGAGACTCGAGATCAGGGATCAGAAGTCTTCTGGGAAGCAGCATCTTTCCTGTGCTGGCCTTGGCAGATCATCGCCTGACCTCTGACCTCATCTTGGGGGCTGGGGAGGCTACCACTCTATGGCACCTTGTCCCACTTCTCCACGGTCCTATGGCTCAGAGGCTCACTCTGTGCTGTACTGAATTCTTTTTTTTTTTTTTTTTTAAATTTGACACAGAGAGAGAGAGATCACAAGTAGGCGGAGAGGCAGGCAGAGAGAGAGGAGGAAGCAGGCTCCCCACTGAGCAGAGAGCCCGATGAGGGGCTCGATCCCAGGACCCTGGGATCATGACCTGAGCTGAAGGCAGAGGCTTTAACCCACTGAGCCACCCAGGCGCCCCACTGTACTGAATTCTTTACCTGCCTTCTTATATCTTAGCCCAAAGGAAACCAATGTCTACTTGGAAGAATGCTGTAGAACTCACCAGCCCTGCCTGCCCACCTGAAGCCCACTCACCCCTCTCCCTAACATAACCACACATACAGATGCAGCCCTGTCAAACCCCAAACACTGTTGGGTTTGTTTCTGCATCTGTGCTTGGCACAGCTATGTGTGAGACACTGAGTTAAAAAAGAAGGTAGAGAAGAAGATGAGGATGCATATGTTTGGCTCAGTGCCTAACACTGCACCTGGCCTGCAGATCTTCAGCAAATGTCTGTCAAGGGAATGATCAATGGATGAATGAGTAGGTGAGGGACTAGAGTCTGAATTACTACCTAGACTATCACTTGTTCATGTTATGGGCTGTGTCTCACACATCTTCCATGCCCAGGACCTAAGACAGTGGTACTGACCCACCAGTCAGGTTCAGAAATACATACTTTATGAACAAATGGATGGATAGATGGAAATGAAAACCACTGGCAGGTAAGTGGGAGCTTAATAAATGCCTGAGCAAATAAATGCATGCACACACGCATGAATGAAGGTACAAACCAAGGAGTGACCCTTCTGTAGGGACAGTCATTCTGTTGCCACTGGAGGACACCACAGTCAGAATGAGTAGGTAAGAAAAGTATGACCCTGTTTAATAGGCTTTTGGTGCCTTCTCAGCATGAGCAGCTCTTTCCTACAGTTGACTCAGCAGCCCAGGCAGTGTGCCTTCATCCTGCGGTCTCTTCTAACACGCTAGGGTTAGCTAGGTGAGATTTTGTTTTGTTTTGTTTTTTAATCAAACTCTGATTTGCTTAGAGAGTCTACATTTATTTGCTTTGCTTTCCAGTTGCTTAAGGGAGTATGGATGTTAGCTAGAAATGGTTACAGATGCTAACTGGGAAACTGTCTGGTTTGGTAAACATAGAAAACAAAGGCCTGGGGAAAATAAACAGCACATACTCATGTCTGCATCCCTGTCCTTCCCAGGACCACCTAGAGAATCACTGCAAACACAGAGTAAGAGTGGATGCTTCCCTGCTCCCCAAAAGGTCTCCTTCTGAATCTGGCACACTCTGGCAGAGCAAGTCTTTTCCCCCCAGGCACGGTCCTTAGCCTCTCAGAGCCACACTCTATACAGAGGAGACCACATGTTGCTTTTCATCATATTACTTTGCTCCCTGGAAGGCAGCCCTAAGATGGTACAGGATCAAGAATACCGAAATTTGGTTTGTTTTTCCTCCTGTGATTATTAGATCCTCTGCCTCTGAGTCAGTTCAGCTGCACTCCCCAGGAAACCAAGTTTTACTTTGTCCTAGCAGGAATCTGACTCAGCCTCTGCTTCTTTGGAAGGCACTGTGAATCCCATGCCAGTGATGAAAAGGAAAACCAGGGGGGTACAAATGATGCCACTACTTAGCAACGTATGTCCTCGGCAACATGCCCCTTCTGAGATGCCACCTGGTTGGCTCTCCTACGTCCTACTGAAATGAAGGAAAAAGTACTGGCAGCAGCTCTAAAGGAGATAAAGAACTGGTCACAAACTGTAGGAGAATTCCACGTACTTCAATGGATTAAGTACCCTTCTTTCAAGCCAATTTACTGCTGGTGCTCGGTTAAATTAGGGTCATTTGCCAATTAATTTTCGAGGCAAGTATTTGGCACTAAAAGGGAACTTCAGAGAAATAGGTGAACAGGCTAGCAAAGTTCAACAGCTACCTTTGAACCAAGTGTCAGAAGCTACAGCCCATCCTTGCTTCAAAAGAGCACTGGAGAAGTCCTGGATGGTCCACAGGAAGAGGCAGTAGCATGCTGGGTGGCAAGGCTGTCTGCTGGCCCCGCTAGTAAGCTCCAAACCCTGTAGCAAAGTATTATAGGCCAAGTTGGGCAAGAAGCAAAGGCTACCCAGGGCCAGTGTAACAGGCAGCTGTCCAGTGTCCAGGTCAGCCCAACTAGATGAAGCCAAGGTTCAGTTAACTGGAATAATATCAGGCTTTGGGCTAAACGTACTTTGGGCTAGTACATATCTGGACATCAGAAGATCAGTTCTATCCAGTAGGATAGCCCGTGTCCACTGATAGGGTCTTGACCTGAACTGATCTATCCTGCTTGGACATTACTTGTCATGTCTAGGAGGCACTTCCCAATGACAGGAGTTTCCTCTGATGTTATGAGAGTGAATACACTCAAAATAGAAGAACCCCATATGTTCAGTCAATTAATGAGTTAAAACGTGCATCTAAGGCCCCTTACAGAGGGAAAATCAGATAAGCAGTTTAGGAAGACCAAGAATAGATTCTGCAGAGATGTGGACATGGGACCAATCTACACACTGGCCCTTGAGATGCAGAGATGTCGACATGGGACCAATCTACACACTGGCCCTTGAGACGCTCCACTGACATTCTTCTGGAGACCCTTTGCACCTAGAAATTATTGACAGTCTCAATAGGGTTTTCTTGGTTCTGATAACTCCTCAGGATGGGATAGTCTGAAATGACCCAGACTCTTACTTGCAAACTGGAAATACTGCTTCTAAGAGGTTGGGGCACAGTTCTGAAAGATAACCTTTCTTTGCCCCTCTAATTAGGTTGAAGGTATTTAAATCCTTCTATTAAGTCAGTGTTCTCCAAGCATTATAGACCTCATAGCCTGGACACTGGAGACAGGCACTCATGAAAGCTTATCTTCATGTCATTAAGTTTCACAGGAGGGAGGAAGGAAATGAGATCAGACACTGTTCAGAGAGTAATTTTGATCAGATATTCCTCCAAACATCTGCAAATCAACAAAGACTGAGGTGAGAGGGGCTACCAGGGGGAACTAGCACAGTGATTAATGAGACCAGCTCCCATCTGCCTGAGCTTGGCTTCAGATAGACAATTTTATACTTTTGCTCTGAACTGCTGAGCTATCCTTAGAGTACCAGACAGACTCAGCTCTCCCCTGCACACTCTGAAATGCCTGGTTTGCATGTCTCCCCAAGTAGAGAGGGTGGTACAGGGAGAGAGCTCTGGGTTTGCTTGCAGCTCAAATGTATCAATCAAACCTAACTCCAAATTCTAAAAGAGAAAGTAAAAAGTGTTACATTGAGGCAGATGTAAATTTGACCTAAAGAGATACTGACTATATGTGGCTCCTATATCATTCCTTTGGGCACTTCTGGCTTTTAAGAACCTTTTCAACTCTGTCATCCTGTAGTTATCTACATAGCATCCGATTTCACATGGAGAAAATGAGTCCTGGAGAGGAAAAGAGATTTCTCCCAAGAGCTTTCAAGTGCCTGTTTCAATTGTGGGGCTAACAGGGATGTTGGTGCTATAATTCTACAGTGTTCATCATCCTGCATGTAATTTTTGTTGAGTAAAGAGGTGGGGAGAGACTTGGAAAGCAGGAAAGAAAGGGAGAAGGGGAAGGGAGTTGTGGGGGGAGATGGAATGAGAAGGGGGAAATAAGCAGAAAAGGGGTAAAGAGGAGAAAGGAAAATACTCAGCATACTAGGGGAAGGAAGTTGTGGGGGGAGATGGAATGAGAAGGGGGAAATAAGCAGAAAAGGGGTAAAGAGGAGAAAGAGAGCCCGATGAGGGGCTCGATCCCAGGACCCTGGGATCATGACCTGAGCTGAAGGCAGAGGCTTTAACCCACTGAGCCACCCAGGCGCCCCACTGTACTGAATTCTTTACCTGCCTTCTTATATCTTAGCCCAAAGGAAACCAATGTCTACTTGGAAGAATGCTGTAGAACTCACCAGCCCTGCCTGCCCACCTGAAGCCCACTCACCCCTCTCCCTAACATAACCACACATACAGATGCAGCCCTGTCAAACCCCAAACACTGTTGGGTTTGTTTCTGCATCTGTGCTTGGCACAGCTATGTGTGAGACACTGAGTTAAAAAAGAAGGTAGAGAAGAAGATGAGGATGCATATGTTTGGCTCAGTGCCTAACACTGCACCTGGCCTGCAGATCTTCAGCAAATGTCTGTCAAGGGAATGATCAATGGATGAATGAGTAGGTGAGGGACTAGAGTCTGAATTACTACCTAGACTATCACTTGTTCATGTTATGGGCTGTGTCTCACACATCTTCCATGCCCAGGACCTAAGACAGTGGTACTGACCCACCAGTCAGGTTCAGAAATACATACTTTATGAACAAATGGATGGATAGATGGAAATGAAAACCACTGGCAGGTAAGTGGGAGCTTAATAAATGCCTGAGCAAATAAATGCATGCACACACGCATGAATGAAGGTACAAACCAAGGAGTGACCCTTCTGTAGGGACAGTCATTCTGTTGCCACTGGAGGACACCACAGTCAGAATGAGTAGGTAAGAAAAGTATGACCCTGTTTAATAGGCTTTTGGTGCCTTCTCAGCATGAGCAGCTCTTTCCTACAGTTGACTCAGCAGCCCAGGCAGTGTGCCTTCATCCTGCGGTCTCTTCTAACACGCTAGGGTTAGCTAGGTGAGATTTTGTTTTGTTTTGTTTTTTAATCAAACTCTGATTTGCTTAGAGAGTCTACATTTATTTGCTTTGCTTTCCAGTTGCTTAAGGGAGTATGGATGTTAGCTAGAAATGGTTACAGATGCTAACTGGGAAACTGTCTGGTTTGGTAAACATAGAAAACAAAGGCCTGGGGAAAATAAACAGCACATACTCATGTCTGCATCCCTGTCCTTCCCAGGACCACCTAGAGAATCACTGCAAACACAGAGTAAGAGTGGATGCTTCCCTGCTCCCCAAAAGGTCTCCTTCTGAATCTGGCACACTCTGGCAGAGCAAGTCTTTTCCCCCCCAGGCACGGTCCTTAGCCTCTCAGAGCCACACTCTATACAGAGGAGACCACATGTTGCTTTTCATCATATTACTTTGCTCCCTGGAAGGCAGCCCTAAGATGGTACAGGATCAAGAATACCGAAATTTGGTTTGTTTTTCCTCCTGTGATTATTAGATCCTCTGCCTCTGAGTCAGTTCAGCTGCACTCCCCAGGAAACCAAGTTTTACTTTGTCCTAGCAGGAATCTGACTCAGCCTCTGCTTCTTTGGAAGGCACTGTGAATCCCATGCCAGTGATGAAAAGGAAAACCAGGGGGGTACAAATGATGCCACTACTTAGCAACGTATGTCCTCGGCAACATGCCCCTTCTGAGATGCCACCTGGTTGGCTCTCCTACGTCCTACTGAAATGAAGGAAAAAGTACTGGCAGCAGCTCTAAAGGAGATAAAGAACTGGTCACAAACTGTAGGAGAATTCCACGTACTTCAATGGATTAAGTACCCTTCTTTCAAGCCAATTTACTGCTGGTGCTCGGTTAAATTAGGGTCATTTGCCAATTAATTTTCGAGGCAAGTATTTGGCACTAAAAGGGAACTTCAGAGAAATAGGTGAACAGGCTAGCAAAGTTCAACAGCTACCTTTGAACCAAGTGTCAGAAGCTACAGCCCATCCTTGCTTCAAAAGAGCACTGGAGAAGTCCTGGATGGTCCACAGGAAGAGGCAGTAGCATGCTGGGTGGCAAGGCTGTCTGCTGGCCCCGCTAGTAAGCTCCAAACCCTGTAGCAAAGTATTATAGGCCAAGTTGGGCAAGAAGCAAAGGCTACCCAGGGCCAGTGTAACAGGCAGCTGTCCAGTGTCCAGGTCAGCCCAACTAGATGAAGCCAAGGTTCAGTTAACTGGAATAATATCAGGCTTTGGGCTAAACGTACTTTGGGCTAGTACATATCTGGACATCAGAAGATCAGTTCTATCCAGTAGGATAGCCCGTGTCCACTGATAGGGTCTTGACCTGAACTGATCTATCCTGCTTGGACATTACTTGTCATGTCTAGGAGGCACTTCCCAATGACAGGAGTTTCCTCTGATGTTATGAGAGTGAATACACTCAAAATAGAAGAACCCCATATGTTCAGTCAATTAATGAGTTAAAACGTGCATCTAAGGCCCCTTACAGAGGGAAAATCAGATAAGCAGTTTAGGAAGACCAAGAATAGATTCTGCAGAGATGTGGACATGGGACCAATCTACACACTGGCCCTTGAGATGCAGAGATGTCGACATGGGACCAATCTACACACTGGCCCTTGAGACGCTCCACTGACATTCTTCTGGAGACCCTTTGCACCTAGAAATTATTGACAGTCTCAATAGGGTTTTCTTGGTTCTGATAACTCCTCAGGATGGGATAGTCTGAAATGACCCAGACTCTTACTTGCAAACTGGAAATACTGCTTCTAAGAGGTTGGGGCACAGTTCTGAAAGATAACCTTTCTTTGCCCCTCTAATTAGGTTGAAGGTATTTAAATCCTTCTATTAAGTCAGTGTTCTCCAAGCATTATAGACCTCATAGCCTGGACACTGGAGACAGGCACTCATGAAAGCTTATCTTCATGTCATTAAGTTTCACAGGAGGGAGGAAGGAAATGAGATCAGACACTGTTCAGAGAGTAATTTTGATCAGATATTCCTCCAAACATCTGCAAATCAACAAAGACTGAGGTGAGAGGGGCTACCAGGGGGAACTAGCACAGTGATTAATGAGACCAGCTCCCATCTGCCTGAGCTTGGCTTCAGATAGACAATTTTATACTTTTGCTCTGAACTGCTGAGCTATCCTTAGAGTACCAGACAGACTCAGCTCTCCCCTGCACACTCTGAAATGCCTGGTTTGCATGTCTCCCCAAGTAGAGAGGGTGGTACAGGGAGAGAGCTCTGGGTTTGCTTGCAGCTCAAATGTATCAATCAAACCTAACTCCAAATTCTAAAAGAGAAAGTAAAAAGTGTTACATTGAGGCAGATGTAAATTTGACCTAAAGAGATACTGACTATATGTGGCTCCTATATCATTCCTTTGGGCACTTCTGGCTTTTAAGAACCTTTTCAACTCTGTCATCCTGTAGTTATCTACATAGCATCCGATTTCACATGGAGAAAATGAGTCCTGGAGAGGAAAAGAGATTTCTCCCAAGAGCTTTCAAGTGCCTGTTTCAATTGTGGGGCTAACAGGGATGTTGGTGCTATAATTCTACAGTGTTCATCATCCTGCATGTAATTTTTGTTGAGTAAAGAGGTGGGGAGAGACTTGGAAAGCAGGAAAGAAAGGGAGAAGGGGAAGGGAGTTGTGGGGGGAGATGGAATGAGAAGGGGGAAATAAGCAGAAAAGGGGTAAAGAGGAGAAAGGAAAATACTCAGCATACTAGGGGAAGGAAGTTGTGGGGGGAGATGGAATGAGAAGGGGGAAATAAGCAGAAAAGGGGTAAAGAGGAGAAAGAAAAAATACTCAGCATCCTGGGGGACCATGCAGTGGGTGGGGAGTTTAGGTTCCAGGCCACAACTCACTAGCTGCATGATGGAACTGTCTGCCTCTCAGTCTTCTTGTCTGTGAAATGGAACCAGCTACCTCTGCTGTGCTTTCCTCACAGGTTCTGCCACCCACGGGAGACCAAGCACATGAAGGAGCTTTGGAAAATAGAGTGCCATTCAATTCAACTCCAAGGCAGCATGATGGCAGAAAGTCAGTTACTCCAGTAGGGAATTCAGGGTTTTGGTTACTCTGGAGGTCACTTAAGACATTTAAAGTCCCCATTGCTCCTGAGTGACAACAGGGCCAATGTGGGCTTCCTTCATAAACAGTGAGGATTCCGGGGTGCCTGGGTGGCTCAGTGGGTTAAGCCTCTGCCTTCGGCTAGGGTCATGATCTCAGGGTCCTGGGATCGAGCCCCGCATCGGACTTTCTGCTTGGCAGGGAGCCTGCTTCCCCCTCTCTCTCTCTCTGCCTGCCTCTCTGCCTACTTGTGATCTCTCTCTCTGTCAAATAAATAAATAAAATCTTTAAACAAACAAACAAACAAAACCAGTGAGGATTCCACAGCAACCCCAGAGGGAGGAGGGTGAGTTGCCCTGAAGCACAGGCTCCAGGCGCCAGAACAAATGGAGCGGTCTCTCTGCTTTTCCTTGCCAAGACATCAAACACTTAAAGCGGCCACAGGGCAAGTGTGATGGGGAACCAGCAAAGCAGAGAAAGAACTGGAATGAGATGCTCTGCTCTGTAGGCAGGCTTCCCACTGACACGAATGAGAACTGTACACAGTAAGGAGCTGAGGACTGGCTTGTAAATTCTAAGGATCCCCCGGGCTTTCTGATGAGCCAATCTGCTGTCCTCTTGCCCCCAGAAGCAGAATTAGGGCCTCAAGTCCAGGCCTAAGTGATAGGATGGAAGACACAGCAAAACTACTAGTTAGCTCTAGCAAAATGCCTTTTTCTCCAGGTTTGTGAGGCATCTTCTAGGACTGTCCCTGAACATATTGTGTAAATGTTAGGTACTATAAACACTGATGACTTTGGTCCTTTACTTGTCTCCTATTAATGACAACTTTCCGGGAGTCTTTGCCAGTAGCACACTGCCCTTTTGAAACAGCAAGAGCAAAATTCAGGGCCATTGAATGACTCAGGGTCCACTTTCACAGACGGGGATATGATAGAGAGTTATATCACAAAGGCATCCAAGGGTGAAGGCCTTGCTGAAGGCCTCTCCACCATGTTAACCCTGTGCTTGGCCATCAAAGGTTGGACCTCCAAGGTCATCTACCAGCCACGTGCTCTGTGTGATGAAGCGACTCTCCGTGTCGTCAACAGCATTTTGAGCTGGCGATTTCATTGTTAGCCTGTATTCTATTCAATAATATTTGCGTGGTGGTCCTCTGTAAGTTGTCTTCTTCCAACTGATGAAAAATCATCCTGCAGGAGTGATTTGAAGATGCTCTCCCATCTACACTCAGATGCAGAGCATCTCCTTTCTGCGGTGGTCAAGATTAGCGCTTACACTTCCCTGAGCACAGGCTCTACATAGGTTGCATCACAGATGATGGTTAAAATTAACTTCTTAGCTACTGTTTGGGTACCAAAGACATGGAAGGCACTGTCCTAGGCTCTTTACAAACATCATTTAGTTCCACAGCAGGAACTAAATACATGAGGTGGATTGTACTGCCTTCATTCAAAGGATAAGAAGATGGAAACTCTGGGTGAGTAAGCTCTTTGTTCCAAGCCACCAAGCGATAGAACAGGACTCCAACTCAGGCTCATCTGCTGCAAAGCCGAGGCTCACACCCTGGGGCAGTGCTGCTTTCTCATTAGCAGAGTGGTGGTAAAAACAAATCTGATTCCACATCAGACTGACTGTACTGAGACCCAGCTCTGTGACTCTGGGTAAATTATTTACCTGGCTGTGGGGAGTGTGAGCCCTGCCTTCTCTGCCTCACAGGGTTGTGAAGATCAGATGTAAAGTCTTGGGAAACTATAACAAACCTCACAAATGTAAGGGGTTTGAGTAGTATATAAGAAAATTGTCACCCCATATTATAATATCAAGAGACTTATCCTTAGAAATTTTTGATAGAAGGAGTTAACAAGGATGGTAATATTTTGCCTATAGTTGGTGGGGTGCTTGGAAGAAGTGCCTGGTTACTTTTCTAAGTCAGATATTTCATCTATCTATCTATCTATCTATCTATCTATCTATCTATCTACCTACCTGCCCATTCATCTATCATCTCCCAACCCAGATGATTTTCTTACAATGTCACTACATTTCTCCTGCTAAAAAGGGGTGGAGTCTAATGTCTTTTGCCCTTGAATCCTGGCCGTGGTTAGCAACCTCCTTGACCAGTGGAGCACAGTGAAGTGATGCCATGTGACTTGATGTTAAGTGAGCCTGTGTTAGTAAAGGATCCGCTTCCGCCTGGCCCAGGTACTTGTCCTGCCACAATGCCACCATGTGGGGAGGAAGTCCTGGTACCAAGGGGGGCCATATGTGAGTGTTCTGGATAGCAGACACAACTAGGTCTCCACTGAAAGCCAGCATCAATGTGTGAATGAATGTGCCTGTGGATGATTTCAACCCTCAATCTCAGAACGTGGCAGCTGAGGCTCCAGATATGATGGAGCAGAGACAAGCTGCCCAAAATACATATCTCTGAAGTCCTGAACCACAGAAACCATGAGGGTAACAAATGATAATTATTTAAGTCACTAAGTTGGGGAGGGCTGATAAGCAGGAAAAGATTTAGAAACATTAAAACTGGGTCACAGAGACCCCAAGACAACATCACAGTTTTCTCCAAGGTTTATCTGGCTAGAGTAGCTTTCCATTCTGGAAGTTCAAGATCATGCTGAGAGGCAGGACATGCTCTCTAGGCCAATCTGTAACTGTAGACCTAAAGGACGTCCCCAGGGCAGGTCACAGGAGACCAGGCCCTACACAGGGTACCCAGGTGACTTTCCACACTGGAATGCTTTTGAAAAGGAAAGGGGGTGCGGCACCTGGGTGCCCCGCTCAGGTAAGGGTCTGCCTTTGGCTCAGGTCATGATCCTAGGTTCCTGGGATCGAGCCCTGGGTCGGGATCCCTGCTCAATGGGGAGTCTTCTTCTCCCTCTCCTTCTGCCCCTGCCTTGTGCTCTCTCTCACTCTATCTCAAATAAATAAATAACATTAAAAAAAGAAAGAAAATTAAAGGGGTGTTACTAAGAGTTATTCTGGTTCACCAGGTGTAGGTGGGGATGTTCTAGGTACACTGGACGTAAAGACTAGTGTGACATCAGCCAGTTGGTAGAAGGTGATGAGGGTTGGCTGGCTGATCACAGCAGGGGGAAGTTTAGGAAGAACAGTGTGACAACCTAGTTGGGGAAGTCTCTGTTTGCAACAGTTATATGCCAAGTCCAGGTGCAGAGGAAGGATTTGGATCCTGAGTTGGGGAAAGGCCCAATGTCTCTCTCTCTCTTTTTTTAAAATTTTATTTATTTGAGAGAGAGAGAGAAAGAGAGAGAGTGAGTGCACGCATGCAAGAGAGGGTACGCACATGTGGAGGGTGAAGGCAGAGGCAGAAACAGACCCCCTGCTGAGAAGAGAGACCAACATGGGGCTCAATCCCAGGACTCTGATTGAGATTATGACCTGAGCTGAAGGCAGATGCTTAACTGACTGAGTCACCCAGGTGCCCTGAGGCTCAGTCTTTATGATGGAAAAACTAAGAAGAAAAACACATCAGCATTGTTCTGTTCCAGTTCTGAGACGTCTCTTAACCAAGAAGGTGAATTTCAACTATTCATTTTGTTTTGAGAAACTCCTTCATGGGAGATGGAATAAAGACAGAGAGAGGCATACAGGAGTCATCTGGGAGTGTGTGCATGTGGAGGGAGAAGACAGGGAAATAAGGAAGGGGATAGAAGGAAGTTGTGGAGAAAGGATATTTTTGAAGCAGACTTGGGATAGGATGCTGGTCACTTCTG
Source organism: Enhydra lutris kenyoni (assembly GCF_002288905.1). Classification (NCBI taxonomy): domain Eukaryota; kingdom Metazoa; phylum Chordata; class Mammalia; order Carnivora; family Mustelidae; genus Enhydra; species Enhydra lutris. The sequence continues at coordinate 16,400,219 of NW_019154110.1, forward strand.
ACCAAAAGATCCTAAAGATTTCAGCAAGAGTGGGATGCCACCTCCAGCCCAGCAGCTCGAAGGAATAAGCCTTTAGCAGCCTGTCTAGTCTCTGCCTCATACTCTTTAAAGAATAGGAATTTGTTTGCAAGGGAAAGACCACACACAGTCCCCAACCACACCCCTGCTGTCACCCTAAATGACACTGGCATGGCTCAATTAAAATTCTGTGAGAGGGGAACAGATTATAAGGACATTGTAGTTGCAGATTTCTCCATGGGATGACTTACTGAGGTAGTCACAGATTCCTTTCTATCAAAAAACAGTGCAATATTTATATAGTCATAGAATAAACAGAATCCTGACTTGGGCTTCAGATTTCACATAGCTCATTCTAGGTAATTTGGGTTCCTTAGGACATCTTTCTGACAATTACGGCAATTGTTGCTCTTTTGGTAAGTTGAGAGGGATTTGCCTGCCTCTCTTCCCTCACCTCATGAAGCTTGTCTCAATTAACTAAACAAAGTCTCTCTTCAGGTTGCCTGGAAATTCCCTGTTTGTATTGGATCCTCTTGAGCTTCCATACATTGGCACACCTCAACCCTGTTCTTTTGCCAGATTTGGACTCTCTCACCTTGGTTATTGCCTGAGCATTCTGTGCTGTTACAAAGAGCAGTAGCCTTCAAATTTCTTTGACCATGACTTCCACTAAGAAACACTCTTTTTACATAGTGACCCAGTAAACATGCACACACTGCATATATAAAACTGAAAAATCTCACAAAATAATAATTCTCCCAAACCACCCTGCTTTTTATACTCTATTGGTCTCTATCTCTTTCTGTTCTAAGGTGTGTTTTCCTACCTGAGCTATTCCATTAGATGCAGTGAAATTCAGATCAAAATAAATGGGAAATCATTAGTCCTGACTGGATTCCTTGAGACTTAAGAAGATGGACAGTGTGTTTATTTGTGAAGAAAAAGGGAAAACAAAATATCCTAGGAGGACTTTTGACATTTTACCTTCTAAGACAACTTTAAAGGTGAATTATAATTGGACATTTTATAATATTTTTTCCTATTCTGGGACAGGAATTTATAACATTTAAGTCCACTGCTAGAATTTCACAAATCAGTCTCTCATACACAAACATGTGTGTGTACATTCAAGCACCCCACACATGGACACACTCACATTTCCAGATCTCTCCGGGAACTTTTACCAAATATCAGAGTTTAGGGTGTTTAGTTTCCTGATCACAAGTGTCTAAAAGTCCACTACTGGGTGAGGAAACATAGAAACCATAACACAGTCACAGTAACGTGTTACCAATCTTTTGAAAGCTGTAAATAATTATTTCCTATTTTCCAAAGGTTTTGGGTTGTGGTGGTTAAAATGAGTCATTGAATAAGAGGAAAGAGTTCCCTGAAGGAGAAAAATACCTACGTGTAAGGTATTCTAGTAACACTTCAAATATATTACTTCATTAATTGTTACAATGGCGCTATGAAGTTAGCACTCAGTCACTGAGCCGCACGGTCTATGAAATGCATACGGTACCCACTCTATTTTAGGTGGGATTAATAATGAGCAAAGCCCCCAGTGAGCTTCTCCTCTACCAACAGATGCACCTTTATGTCAAGTTAATGCAGTGAAGGAGAGGCTCCTTGTTCTGTGTATGAGAACATCTAATGGGCAGACCAGATGCTAGGCTGGGGCTTCCCTGACAGAATAATTTTGGGGATGGGAAGGAGTGTGTGGGGAGCACTCTAGGCCCAACATCTAGTATAGTGGAGAGCCCCACAGTATTTTCAAAGCCCCCAAAGAAGGCTGGTATTGTTGGAGCAAGCCCTCTCAGTTAAACAACTTTGTCTAGAACGACTCTTTACACCTGAATGTCCATGTGGTGAGAAAGGAGGAGGGCAATGAGGGGTTTTGTCCTGGGTACCTGTCCTTGTGGTTCAGTCTTCCCATTGCTCTTAGGACCTGCCTACAGATGAAAATCACTCCTGGTGCTTTATGGAAGGTGTAAGCGTGTGTGTGTGTGTTTGTGTGTGTGTGTCTGTCAAAAAAACAGAGAGGCAGGACTTTTGTTCTTGGAGAATTTCTCAGTTGAGATTTTGCTGTAAAATACTTAAATCAGTTTTTACTTTTTTAGCATCATGCACATAACTTTCATATTGTTGTTTAATTATCATTAGGATTTGCTTTACAGAATGTGATTTCTAGTGTCATACGTCTTAAATTTCTATTTTGTTTTTACTTTGATGTAAAGGTAAAATTACTAAATCACTAAAAAAAAAAAAATCACTACAAAATCACTGAAATCACCAACAACTGCAATATCTAAGTGAAAGTGCCAAAACTTTGCCAAGGTTCAAGATTCCATACACTTAAATATAGTACAGATTACTCTTCGTACCAGGTCTTTTTTTTTTTTTTAATTGCTAGCAAGAGTGGTTAGAAGGCACTGCATTTCTAAGTTATAAAACAAGCTCATCATACTGGAACAAATTGCACCAGATATCCAGCTGAAAACGGAATATGCATTGCCATATGATTGTTGAGCATCTGTTCGGCACTCAAACCATCTCAAACTCATCTTTTTCTTGGAAGATTTTAAAAATTAAAACACTTTCTAGTATTTGTATATAACACTTTATACTTACAAAAGTGATTTTTTTATATTTTAATTTTTGAGGTATAATTTACATATAGATCTTAGGTATACGGTCAGATGAGTTTTAGCAAATGTTTGACAAAATCACATACCAGTGTAACCCACACTTCAATCAAGATAGAACATTTCCAATGTCCCAGAGAGTTCTAGACTATTGCACAGCCCCCCCCCCCCCCGCAAAGACAACCATTGTTCCAATTTTACTGTTATATAAATGTAATCATGGGGTGCCTGGGTGGCTCAGTTGGTTAAGTCTCTGACTCTTGGTTTTGGCTCAGGTCATGATCTCAGGGTCTTGAGACTGAGCCCCACATCACGCTCTGCACTCAGAGCTGAGTCTTCTTGGGATTCCTTCTCTCCCTCTCTCTCTGCCCTTCCCCACTCATGCTCTCTAAAATAAAATAAATACAACCTTCAAAAAAAATAAATGCAATCATGCTTTATGTATTCTCTCATGTCTGGCTTCTTTCATTCAACATGTTTTTGAGATTCATCCATGCTGATGCTTGTATGAACAGTAACTTTACTATTGCTGAGTCTGAATATATACAATTTGTTTATCCAAGCATCCCACTGGTGGGCATTCGGGTCATCTCCAGTTTGGGGTTATTATGAAAAAAGCTTCTGTGAACCTTCAAGTACAAGTTTTTGTATGGCCACCTGCTTTCATTTCTCCTAGGTTAACAGTTAGGGGTGGAACTGTGGGTTCATAGGGTAGATATGTATTTAACATTGTAGGCAATTGCCAAACAGTTTTCCAGTGTAATTGTACCATTCTACCCTCCTATGGACAATATATGTGAATTCTAGTTGAACCATACCCTTGCCAAGATTTGGGGTTGGCAGTCTAATTTTAGTCATTCTAATGCATATGAGTAGTTTTCATTCCGATTTCATTCTAAGTTCCATTTGCATCGCCTTGATGTCTAATGAGTTTGAATGTTTTTCTGTGTGTTTACTCGTTATTTTTATGTCTTTTGTAAAATGTTTATTCTATTCATGTATTTTGCCCATTTTTAAATTGGGTTGTTTGTCTTTCTGTTATAGAGTTTTGGGAGCTCTTTATATATTCTGAATACAAGTTCTATATAATGTGAATATTTTTTTTCCAGTCTGTGGCTTGCCTACTCATATTTTTTAATGGAGTCTTCTGAATTTTTAATTTATAATTTTTTAAAAGATTTATTATTTTAGGGGTGCCTGGGTGGCTCAGTGGGTTAAAGTCTCTGCCTTCAGCCTAGGTCATGATCCCAGACTCCTGGGATTGAGCCCCGCATCAGGCTTTCTGCTTGGCGGGGAGCCTGCTTCCCTTCCTCGCTCTCTGCCTGCCTCTCTGCCTAGTTGTGATCTCGCTCTCTGTCAAATAAATAAATAAAATCTTAAAAAAAAGATTTATTATTTTAGGGAGAGAGAGTGTGCATGAATGGGGAGAGATTGATAGAGAGAATCCTCAAGCAGACTCCTTTCTGAGAGCAGACCCCCACCCTGATAGCGGGCAGGGAGGCGCTCGAACCCTGGACCCTTAGATCATGACCTGAGCCAAAATCAACAATGACCCAAGCCACTCAACTGACTGAGGCACCTGGGTACCCCCTCATTTATCATTTTTTAAAAAGATTTTATCTATTCATTTGAGAGAGAGAGAGAGACCGAGTGCATAAGCCAGTGGGGAGCAGCAGAGGGAGGGGGAGAAGTAGGCTCTCCATTGAGCCGGGAGTCCAATGTGGGGCTTGATCCCAGGACCCTAGGATTATGACCTGAGCTGAAGGCAGATGCTTAACTGACTGACCCACCCAGCCTACCCCTAATTTACCCTTTTTCCCCCAAAGTCAAATGATCTATTGTCTTTATTCCTTTTATTTTAAAATTACGTTCAGTTAGCCAGCATATTGTACATCATTAGTTTTTGATGTAGCATGCAACAATTCATTAGTTGTGTATAACACCCAGTGCTCATCACAACACGTGCCCTCCTTAATACCAATCACCCTGTTACCCCATCCTCCCATCCCCTTCCCTTCTGTAATCCTCAGTTTGCTTCCTGGAGTCCATAGTCTCTCATGGTTTGTCTCCCTCTTATATCTTTCTGTTCAATTTGCCCTCCCTTCACCCATGGTCCTCTGTGCTATTCCTTATGCTCCACATGTAAGATACTACCTTACACCAGTTAGAATGGCAAAAATTAATACAACAGGAAACAAGCGTTGGCGAGGATGTGGAGAAAGAGGAACACTCTTACCCTGTTGGTGCGAATGCAATCTGGTACAGACACTCTCGAAAACAGTATGGAGTTTTCTCAAAACATTTAAAACAGAGTTACCCTACAACCCAGCAACTGCACTGTTGGGTATTTACCCCAAAGATACAGATGTAGTGAAAAGAAGGGGTACATGCACCCCAACGTTCATAGCAGCAATGTCCATGATAGCCAAACTGTGGGAGGAGCCGAGATGCCCTTCAAGAGAGGAATGGATAAAGAAGATGTGGTCCATATATACAATGGAAAATTACTCAGCCATCAGAAAGGATGAATACCCACATTTTGCCTTGACATGAATAGAACTGGAGTGGATTGTGCTAAGTGAAATAAGTCAAGCAGAGAAAGATAATTTATCATTTCCAATGCCACATACTTTTGGTACCCTGTTTAGAAAGTCTTCACAAATATTTTATCTTGTATTTTCTTTAGAAGCTTTACACTGTAGTTTTAGCTTATACGTTTAGGTCTGTGATTCATATAAAATCTATTTTTATATTTGATGTAACGTAAGGATTGAGATTCATTTCTCTTACAAATTATTATCTGGTTGTCAGAGTTCTAAGTATTGAACAGATTTTCCTTTCTTTTTTGGCATCTTTGTTGAGAATCAATTGATGGTATAAGTGAAGGTCAAGTGTTGCATCTTCTATTCTGACAAATTGATCTATTTGTCTATCCTCATGCTAATACCACATTTGAATTACTGTAGTCTGACAATCTTGAGGCCCTCAACTATTCTTTCTTGCAAAATTGCAAGAAATATTCAATATACAGTCAATATTTCAGATCCTTTGCATTTTCATAAAAATTTTACAATGTTTGCCTAGTTCCCCCCAAAAAAGGCCACTGAGATTTTGATTATGATTTTACTGAAGCTACAGGTATGCTGTTAATAACCTGAGCCTCATGATAGAGATGAGAAAACTAAAGCTTAGAGAGCCATGGAGTTTAGAATACCAGGCCCGGAAAAGACAAATGGATAAACCACAGTGTTCTTTACCCTTGCTATACACTGGAACCATTTGGTGATCTTTAAACCACACATGTATGACTCCCACCCTGAGATACTCTGATTTAGTTGTCTGGTGTGTGACCTGGGCATCAGGATTTTTAAAAGCTCTCCTGATGATTCTGATGTACAGCCAAGTTTGAGAACCACTGGTTTAGTGCTCAAATTTATAGATGTAGAAATTGAGGCTGAGAAGTTATAAGTGAGTTGCCTGAATTTACAAAACTTACAAACTGACTCACTTTAAACCCACTGCTCTTCACACAATGATGTATGGATGTACAACAAAACTGATGTCAACCTTACAAAAACACCCACCACCTCAGCTCCCAACCCAATGAAATAGCTGCACTTTCTTGCTGGCAGAGAATGTTATCTAGCTCTTTGTGTCATACTGAGCAAGATTCTAAATATGAATTTCCTCTGGGAAGTCACAAAGAGAAGGAACAGAGAGAGGGGGAAGATTGAAAGAAATAATCGAGGCATTAGGACCAGGTGTGTTTTTCTACCCCTGGATACCAAGTCAATAGCTGTCTTCGTGTTGTCAAGGTTCAAGCTATAAAAACAAAAGACTATTTGCAGAAACACCATGAAGCCTGAAGTTCTTATGCTTCTCTGGTAAAAACACAGGGTATCTGATAATATTACTAACTTCAATATTAGCAATTTCTATTGAAATTTCATTTAAAGAAAATTGCTTTTTTTTTTTAAGATTTTATTTATTTATTTGTCAGAGAGAGAGAGCGAGAGCGAGAGTGAGCACAAGCAGATAGAGTGGCAGGCAGAGGCAGAGGGAGAAGTAGGCTCCCTGCTGAGCAAGGAGCCCGATGTGGGACTCGATCCCAGGACGCTGGGATCATGACCTGAGCCGAAGGCAGCGGCTTAACCCACTGAGCCACCCAGGCGTCCCTAAAGAAAATTGCTTTTAAACATCACAGGAAAACGAACATTGCTCAGCATGTACTTTATTTTCCCTCTCCCTGGGATTCAACATCCTTCTCTTTGGAAAGAAGAAATGACAGGACAATAGACAGAAAAACTGATGGTATGCAATGATTAGTTCTTTCATTTGAGGATATTAGAATCTGCAGTGCTGCTCTCTCCAGTGTAACAGCCTTTTTTTTTTTTTTTTTTTTTTTTTTTTAAAGTTCCTAGAGGACAGAAGCCATGCTTGTCTTCCTTGGTTTTCTCTTATTAGCACAGGGCATGGCACGTAGACGGTGGTCAGTGAGTGTTCCTTGAGACTACTCTACTGAGGAAGAAAAACTAAGTGCCCCATTATGTCTCTACCTAAAGTCCTACAGCTTTTACTGTAACAATCAGACACTGCTCATTTCAAAGCTTTAAAACAACCCATGCTAAATGGATCTTTCACCTTTAAGCTTCATATTGAACATCTTTCAAAACAAATGTCACAGTTCCACAATTTTTCTCATCTTGACGCAGTTCAGGACAAATGAAGGCAGTTTCAGTGTATCTAGTTAGGGAGGAGTTCTGGGCTCTTAGAAGGCATTTATGATTATTTGCATTTTGTCAGAAGGCATCTTTCAAGCTGCCTTTCAAGCTCCCTGTTGGTCATCAACTCTCAGAATTACTTTGGGCAATAAAGCAGCCTATTCTTTAGTATTTGAAGTAGAATGGGTTAAAAAAAAAATACTGGTGATGTGCCAGAAGTGCATTCAGAATCAGTCTGCATATTCCTGAAGTGACAGTAATTTTTCTAAACTGGAGCTGTCTGTGGGGTCCTCCCTCAAAGCTGTCCTGTTTGGCCTGGGCCCAAGGAAGAAAGAGGAGGCATGAGATCAGCGGCATTCTGAAGTTTACTTTGGGGACGGTGGAGGATAAAATGAGACTACAAACAGACATTCCTTTATGTTATTTTTATCTCCCAGATTAGAGGAGAAAATCATGATGGAATAAACATGTACTTAATACCTAATTTGGGGATTTTGGAAAACTTAGATCCAAGGGGACAACTGAAGGAAGGGATAACGGAGGGAGGAAGATGGGAGGGCAGGGAAGGGAAGGTTCCTTGGGGGCCATCTCCTGAGGATCCAGATTGTATTCCACTGCGGTTACCTTTAAGAATGCTAGAGAGGTTGGTAAAGAAGCATTTAGATAAGAAAAGGCTTTAGTATGAGATATAAGCTGCTTTGATCATTTTGATATTGCTGTGGATGGGTAATTCAAAGTGGCTTTTGTAAGGAGTTGTTTTTAAAAAGTCACTGATTGGTCATAAAGGACCAGTTGATCTCCTGATGTTTCTTTGATAAATGATTACTTTCTTAGGGAGCAAGTTCTTAAACTTGCCTTATCAGACATGCTGACACACACAGTGGGTATCATCCCTTGCTCTTATTGGCACAGTGGTGTACTGACGAGTGTGAGGATGTCAGTGACAGCAAAACCATCGGCTCACTTATTGGAAACTCTGCAGATCACATGTCTCACTGTTGTCTTCCATAAAAACTTACCTACGTTGCTAGCTCTCATGCTTTAAATTGTTCTGTCACTTCCTTGGATCTCTATCCTTTAGGCTAAAAATACAGTTCTATGGCAGTGAGCCAGATTTCTAAAATTCAAACTCTGAAGGATTGCAAACTCAGCATAGGCTTTGGAGTTTGCTGTATTCAGTTTGGTACTGGTACTGTTATTTACTGTCCTGAGACTCTGGATATAATTCTTTGAACTCTGATGTTATTCTTTGTAAAATGGAGATATGAACACTTAATTCTCAGGGTTACTATGAGGATTGCATAAGGAAATGTACATGTAGCACCCAGGACAGTGCCTGGCACATAGTGGGCACTCAATACACAGGAGTTACTACTATTACTACTATATCATCATATAATCATCAACACTACTCTACTACTACAGGAGAACTCTGTAGGTCAGTAAATGAAAAAGAAATGGTCTTTTTTATTTTTATTTATTTTTTATTTTTTTTTAAGATTTTATTTATTTATCTGACAGAGATCACAAGTAAGCAGAGAGGCAGGCAGAGAGAGGAGGAAGCAGGCTCCCTGCAGAGCAGAGAGCCCGATGTAGGGTTCCATCCCAGGACCCTGGGATCATGACCTGAGCCGAAGGCAGAGGCTTTAACCCACTGAGCCACCCAGGCACCCCAGAAATGGTCTTTTTTAAAAAGGAGTACTTATCTTAGAGATAGAGACCATGCATGGATGTGTGTGTGTGTGGAGGGGGTTGCAGAGGGAGAGAAAGAGAGAGAATCTCAAGCAGACCCTCTGCTGAGAACCACACAGGTGCCCTGAAAAAGAAATGGTCTTAAAAACAAAGGACTTACGAGACTGACATCTTGCAAGTCAAATTTTATAAAATTTGAAATTGTAAATTCCTATTTTTCATTACCAAAGGTATCTAAGAAGTGCTTAGTTATCACTTAAGAATAAAATGAAAATTACTTTTATGATTAATGTTCAAACAAGCATTTTATTACTGAATGTTGTAGGACACTATGCAATTCAACATTGTATGACAATCAGGATTAAGTGAAAAAAGAAAAGACCTTTTGATTTTTAGGAGTTAAAAAAAAAGTTCCTGGAATTAACTCCTGAATCCGGATTTGTTCCTGGAGAATTTCAAGATGAGAACTGACAGCTGCTTATAAATAAATATTAAACAGAAAGTGGACATACCAAACAGCTACCAGTTGGTGGTCATTCCCTTACGTGGCGGTGGAGATTGACCTAGATGGCTCCTATATTCTAGACCATTTCTAGAGCTTGGATTTCAGGAGTTCACATGTGATGGTTCATTTTATGTGTCAACTTGATTGGGCTAAGGAGTGCCCTATTGCTGGTAAAACATTATTTCTGGGTGTGTTTGTGAACATGCTTCTAGAAGAGATTTAGCATTTGAAATAGTAGACTGAGTAAGGAAGATCGTTCTCACCAACGTGGGTGGGCATCATCCAGTCTTTGAGGGTTTGAATAGAACAGAAAGGGGGAAACAGGGTGAGCTTGCTCTCTGCTTTAGCTGGAACATTTATCTTCTCCTGCCCTCGGACACTGGCACTCCTGGTTCTTGGGTCTTTGGACTCAGAATGGGACTTACACCATTGGCTCCCCTGGTTCTTGGGATTTCTGTTTTGGATCAAAACTACATCACCAGCTTTCCTGGGCCTCCTGCTTGAAGACAGCAGATTGTGGGACTTCTCAGCCTCCATAATCATGTGAGCCAATCCCCAAATACACTTCTTTTTATCTCTCCCTCTCTCTATTCCGTTGGTTCTACTTCTCTGTGAACCCTAACACAAGGGACAACCCACAAACATTACTGCCATGGTGCTTGGAGTGTACTTTTTTTGAGTACCCTCCTTTCCCTCAAATAAACTTCAAAGGAAACTCACCACAATTCAAGAAAAATGGGAGTGAAGCTGGGGGCTCTGTCAGAAAAAAAAAAATGACTTCATCTAAAGCATGTGAACATAGCCTATGATGTCAAAATACTATTAATGAGTAAGAAAGAATTCAGAGGGGAGAGATAAGTTATTAAGAATAAGTAGAATATGGCTGTGCCTGGGTGGCTCAGTGGGATGAGGCCTCTGACTTCGGCTAGGTCATGATCCCAGGGTCCTGGATCGAGCCCCATGTTGGGCTCTCTGCTCCCCAGGGAGCCTGCTTCCCTTCCCTCTCTGCCTACTTGTGATCTCTGTCAAATAAATAAAATCTTAAAAAAAAGAGTAAGTGGAATAAAAATTTCATGAGTTAAGAAATAAGCACAAACTCCCTTTTGTAACATTCACCTCCTTGTTAATCAGCACACTTCCAATCTGAAGGAGAGGTTAAATGCTCTGCTATGAAAGAATGATGGTTCTTGGTTTAGTCGTCTCTGTATCATGCATTACACTCAACTTTAGAAGATGGATTTGAAATTGAAAGCGACCTTTCCTAAGGATGGGTAGTAATAGCACAGAAGGAGGTGGTGACAATGCCTTTCATGCCCCAAAATGGTCCATCACCAATGGGTACCAATGAAGAGCAGACATGTCTCTCAAGAGCTCTGCATGCATGAGTGAACTTTTTTCTCACAACCAACATATAAAGGTAGGGACTATTATTTCCTCCATGTAAATATTCTCAAGGTACATTTTCCAGAGACAAGATTGAATCCAAGCCTGTATGCCCTCCAAATCCTGCATTATTAACTGTGAGTACATTAAACCAGAAGCCAGAATGAGAGGAAATCCCCTCCTGGGGCTGAGTGAAAAAATGCATTCAGTCTGAATGAATGCAATCACGTGGAGACCCAGAGCTGAAGGAGGAACCCAGGCAAACTACCAGCCCCACAGGGACTAGAAAGAGGTAATGTTTGCATCAGAAATTTGGGAGTTCTGTCAAGCTCTTCAGTGTTTCTCCTCGAGTCAGATAAATGGGAGACTATGGTTCGCTCTCCGCTGCATACTAGCTGTGTGATCTTGGAGCAGCCCAGTAAGCTCTCTGAACCTCAATTCCTTATCTGTAAAACTGTGGTTAGAAAGAGTCTGTGCCTATAGTAGAGTTACTTTTGCTTCTCAGTGTCCACTGACACTTCTCCTGGTCAAAGAGCCCCCAGTTTTCTTTATGGTGCTGCCCTCTACACTGTTCATAACTCATGTGCTCTGGATGCAACTGTGTATGAGTAAAATCTAGCCAATAAGAATGCTGTATTACCATAGTCCTAGAAATGTGAGCCAGTGAGAGTCAATGAAATGCCGTTAAGACTCTGGCCCAGGCTCCTGGGCAATATTTATTACTGAGAATGTAGCAAGCATAGAGGAAGTCAGGGTCAAAAAATAGAAAAAGTATCATTTGGGACCCTGAATCAAGCGCTACCCAAATCCAAACTTACCAGTATTTTTCAATTAAATGAGTCAGTTGCTCGGGGTATTATAGCTGAAAATGTTCTAATCATGTTCTAATACATAATCATGTATTTTTTGTGAGGCTAAAAGATGGTTTCATATAAATAATTAACAAGGTTTCTGATACATGTTAAGTATACAATATTAGGTACTTCAACTTTTCTGAGTCAAAGCCTATACTTTGGGAACTTAATTATTTTTATGCTTTTAGTTTTTTCCTTTATATATATTTTTTACTTCCTTTAGGTTTTAGTAACATTCTTTATTTAACAGTCTAGTGTTACAGCTAACAAACATCAAACAATTCAGCCTAACATAGTAGTAATCACATATGTAAATGAAAATAAGATTGATTATTTGGTTATGGTATATAATTGTATTGCATTCTTTTTTTTTTTTTTTTTAAGATTTATTTATTTGAGAGAGAGAGAGTAAAACCACATGTGTGCCAGCAGGGCAGGGGAGGTGCAGAGGGGGAGAGACAGAGAATCTCAAGCAGACTACTTGCTGAGTGCAGAGCCCTTTGAGAGGGGGAAGGGAGGCTTGATCTCATGACTTGAGATCACGACCTAAGCTAAAATAAAGAGTCCAACACCTAACCGACTGAGCCACCCAGGTGCCTCAATTGTAACTGTATTCTTGAAATCAATTTAGCAATACTATAAAAGTCCTTAAAAATGTCTATTGGTTTTGATCCAAAAAAAAAAAAAATCACTTTTGCCACATGCTCTTCAGAAAACTACATAAAATTCAGGCAAAGCTTAATGTATCACAATATTATAAATAACAGTGAAAAATTGGAAGGAAAAGCCTAAATACTGAACAACACATGAATGGCTCAGAAAAGTATGAGCCAGGCACGGAAATGAATATTATATATCCATTAAATAAATATATTTACAAAGAGTTGTTTATAACAAGGCAAGTGAACATGCTAGAATATGTACACAACCCAAGAATTTATTCATGTAAAATATTTTATGTAGATTACATCATATATATGAGGAAAAAAACGAAGGAAAATCCCGAGGTATTTGTCAGAGATTCAGAGTGCCAGACTCATGTGCCATGTTCTGTAGGAGTTACAATTTGCTGTCTTTTGTATCAAAGTGACAACTCAGACTGTTAAGATACATTAACAGCTCTATCTAGAAAAAATATTTGGGCTGTTAAACCAGGGGCCCAATCCAGGCATCATCTATCAGTTTTCCCTGGCAGAGATTTAAAGGAAACAAACCAAAGAACATTTTCCCAGACAGTTAGAGTTAAGTGTGGAATCAGGATCCCTTCTGCATGGTATGGCACTCAGCCCTGGCATTTCCCTCCATCAGCCTCCAGTTAAAAATGTAACTGTTGAGTTGGTAGGTGGAAACATTCCCCAGGTCACTCTGGTCTGGGGAAGCACCTGTCCTAATATCAGAACAAAACCACTCATCATCAGAAGCCTTACACTTCTGCTCCCCCATTTAACAACTACCATGTTTTGAATACACTTTTCACATCACATCCAGTGTTTGGTACTTTACACATTTTATGTAATACAAGAGCCTCTGAGTTAGATATTATTACCCTAGTTTTTCAAAAGAGGAAACAGGCGCAGGGGCGTAAATATTTGCCCAAAGACACTTGGCCAGTGAATGTCTGGGGTGGGACATGGGGCTCTGCTTCCTCTGTTCTGGCTGCATCTCCATGAGCTGCTCTGGTCTCTGTCTCTATGGCATCAAGCCTTTCAAGACTCCAGAGGTTTGGGCCAGCAGTTGTTCCTATGGTCATCTATTTTAGGCTCTGCTGCCTTTCCTGGTTACTGTCATAGCATTTGTCCCAAGGGACAGATGACTGAGAGCAATAGACTGATGCCACCTAATCCAGGACAGAGGCAAGGGTCTTATAAGTTGGCTTCCTCCTCCTGCTCAGGGACTGGGAGGCTTCTTGACGTTATGTATGACTCTGGGTCAAAATATTTGTTAAGGGCATTCATTCATTCATTCAGCAGATAATTACTGAGATACTACCCTAGGTCAGGTAGTGTTCTAGGCACTAGAGATTTAGAGGTGAGTTAGAAAGAATGGTCTCTGGTCTGGAGCTTTCACTCTGGTGGGGGTCAGCAGAACTAATCATATACACAAAGATATAATTAAGACAATCTGGGGTGGTACTAAAAACCAAGAAAAAAAAAATGAGACACAAGAGAGAAAGTTAAGGTGGCAGCATCACTGCAGCAGGAGTGATGAGCAAGGAGAGGACAAAAAGAAGACAAATAATGAGATGGAACTAGTGGTATGCCTACCTGTAGGAAGAACTGCCCAGGCTGAGGGAACAGCAAATGCAAAGATCCTGAGGTCGAAACGAGCCTCACATGTTCAAGTCAGAGAACGGCAGCAGTTTGGCTAGAGCAGAGCTAATGAAGAGAATGGAGGGGCAGGTGAAGGCCTGGTCCTGAGGAATATTCTGGGTATGGCAAGGAACTGGGATTTTATTCAAAGTGCTCGAGGAAACTGTTGGAAGTTTCTAAGTCAAAGAGGAGCGAGCTCTGATTTCTGTTTTAAATGATTACTCTGGTTCCTCCAGAATAAAATCTGGGCTGTATAGGGTCAGGAGTGGAAGCAGAACCCCTGGCCAGGAGGCTGTGGCAGGGGTTCGGGAAGGGATGATGGCAGCTAGGACTGCCTGCTTGGTGAGCAGGACTCTTTCACCCTGGGGTGACCATCCCCTTCTGAGTTAGCAATTTTGGAGTTTTTCCATCCTTGTAACTCTGGAGACCAGACAGGACAGGGAAGACTTTCTACCCCAAGTCTACAGCCCTGTCTGCTTCTTGCTGGTCCTCATGGCAACTACACGGGCCTGGTTCTGGGCAAATCGCCCTGCCTCCAGCTTCTTTGGGCTCCTTTAGTGGAGCCCCACTGCCATGGAGCCTAGGAGACTCTGCTAACCAGTGCTGTGTCCATCTTGGTCTCTAAGCAGACAGGGACCAGTGTGCCCACGAGGCTCTTTGAGTGCTCTACTTTGTTTCCTGTGCTCAACTCAGGCATGATCCAGAGGCTTACCATAAGCTTCCAATGCCTTATTAAAAGAAGCTTAAAAAAGACTCTGAAAGATTTTTGGACACCAGATAGCTCTTCCTGAACATAGCTTGATAACTGTAAATGAGTCAGAAACATGTGCACTGGATTTCTCTTAGCAGGCATTCTGGTTTAAAAATGAAAGGCAGGGTTTAGGATAATGTGGGAAATCATGGCTGATTTTGTAAGGACCTGACTGAGAGCTTTACAGAATGGAGGGCCCCAAACATGGGGAGATTCCCCGTTCTAATTTCTCTCATCCCAGGCCATGAGAGCTGCTTGATATATGGGGCATTCTGCCGCATGTTCCTTGCAGACACTATGTTCCTGGTATTCCTTGTCTTTTTGCCAAAGGCCTTATTATGCTGTGGGTTAAAACTATGCTTCACCAAAGCTCTTTTGACTTAAATATCTTAAGAAGCTCACAGACGTTGTTCTCGTGGGATCCAGGCTTTGGATGGCAAAAACTAACGCTGTCTTTCTTGTGCGGCAGCCTTGCATCGAAGAGAGAGGGCACTGTCTTGGCACCATTCAGAAACCCATACCAGCTCTGTGACCTGAGGCAAGATGGTAGTTATCGTCTCTCCAACCTTAGCTTTCTCATCTTTAAAATGGGGATAACACCTTACCTGCTTCTAAGAGCTGTGTGGGAGGGCTGCCTAAACTGCAGAGTGCGTATCAATGATACGGCTGGTTATTGTGACTATGCCAGGAGGTTGCGAAGGAGTTTAAAATGGTACATCCAATTTATCTAGACGTGAATATGGCAGAGGAAGCAGTGAAATAAACATGTGCTCCCTTATCTTGTATGCTGAGGGGCAGGATGTAATCCAAGCTGGAATGAGACAATTAAGGATGAGTTCAAAAACAGCATCTCTTCTTGCCTCTGTTTATGGCGGTCCATGACTTATAACCGAGAATTTTAGAGCTTGGAGAGCCTCTTGCTAATCTATTGATTTCACATGAAGCATCTGAAGCACAAACAGGGAAATGACTGGCCCAAGGTCACATAATGACCTCACCAAAAATGCTACGATGCTAGTGGCCAAGAGAATAAGGACTGTTTTCGCAGTAAGAATGTCACAAGAAATGGGCCTCAGTGATTGGTAAAGTGTTTCCTGAGGTTCTTGCATTTTTACTTATTTTTAATTTCCAGTGCTTAGTATAGTTCTGGGTGGGCAACAGACACTCAACAGAGTTTTGCAGAATGGTTAAAAAAGGGCAAGATAGAAGAGGGAGGAAGAGGAAATCAAAAGAAAGCATGATTTCTGTCCTGGAGGAGCTTAGAGTCCAGCTGGGGAGACAAGGCATCTATGAAAAAAACTTGAAGCACTCCAAGTGAGAGCAAAGAGATGCAGTATAAGTGATTGTAAGTAGAATGAAATGGGGGTTCCTCTTCTTAAGCAAAACATATTTTTAAACAAAGTGTGATAATTCATGCCCCTAAAACCAGCAAGACATATAATGTTGATATGTACGTGGTAAACTTATAGTTTTTCTGTCGTTAAGTCCTCCTGTGTAAGTGGGCCCACGACTCAAGCTGGGCAGTTGTTTCAGGGTAACACTCTGATTTCAGCCCTTGCTATAGGGATGCGCATGTGACTGTGAACATGGGGCCAGTCGCAACGTGTCCATGCTGTTTGGTATATGAATAGCGGGGGGGGGTCCTCTCTTCCTTTGGATCATCAGTCTATAGCACGCACACTTAGAGTGGTCAGTGGCTTCCTTTCCCAACGTGCAGAGGGATACTAAGAATGATGCCAATGGGTAGTCAGGAGTAGACCCAAGAGAAGGAGAAAGGAGCAGACATGGTGACTTAATTGAAGGCCCTGGATTCAGCCATGTTTTATGACCACCCTTGCACTTCTAGGTACATGAGCCAATAAATTCTTTTTCTCCAAAAGGGTTCCTGTCACTGTTATTCAAAGAAGTTCAATACAGCTGGTAAGGAGCTCTGAAGGTCTATGAGCATTGGGTGGGGAAACTATGTGGGTTGATGAAGATAAATAGATCATATATGGAAGCCAGTGGTGTTTAAAAGTCCTTACACCTGGGAAGAGGCTAGGCTTGAGTGCTGAGTCATGAAGGAGTAAGCAGTCACCTCTGGTCTTCTCTGGGAAGCAGGAAAGGTCACCACCCCTCCATATGACCCTATATCACCTCACTGTCCTCAGGCCCTAAAAGATCCACAAGTGGAATCCACTCTAGATTAAGTCAGTCGTTCTTCAAGTGTGTTCCTTCTGAGTACCACATGTAAACAGACTGTGTATTCAAATACATTGATTTTCTTTACTTCAGGACTTCTTAGATTTAACTCTGCTAATATTTCTTGAGGACCCCCAAAAGAGGCAGTTGGAGTATATGATATTTCTTAACTTTTTGGTTCAAAGAACTCTTTGTTTTGTTTTGTTTGGAGGAGCCTCTCATAAGAATGGGTTAAAGTGTCCTTTCCCCGGAAGGACCCCTGCAAAGAAATGTATTGTTTGGAGAAAGGAACATATTATTTTAACCTCTCTTCCTTCCACAAAGCATTGGAGATACAGAGGTGAGCAGAGCAGGGAATGCATGGCTAGGAGACTAAGAACAGGGTGTTGAAAAGAAGAGAGGAAAAGGAGAGTGTTGGACCAGCTCAGGAACCAGGACAAAGGAAGTGATGACAACTGTGTGGAAGGCAAAGTTCTGAACTCCTTGAAACCAAGGCAGAAAGAAGGCATCATGATGAATCCCTTTCCTAAATTAATGAAACATTTTCTAACACCCTTGAGTTTCATGGCTCTAATTACCTCCTAAGTGCAAGCAGAATAGTTCATTGGGAGGGGCAAAGAATGTTTTTCTTCTTAGCACTGAAGCCTCAGAACAAATTGATCACAGAGCTCCTTATATAGGGTGTACCAAATAACAATAGATGGTCTTCAACAGCTATTTCATCTATTAACATTCAACGAAAACCAAGGACAATCATAGTTCTTTGCAGGAGTAGCTACAGTAACCAAGGGCATGAAGTCTGATACATTACTTCGGTGACCTCAATTCCTACAGGACAGGACAGGACTTAGGGATGCAGGTATCCTGGAGGCCTGAGAATTAGATTCAAAGGTGGGTTAAAATTCTCACAGAGTATATGGCCTAAGGCAGTGCTGGTCCAATGAGGCCTAGCCCTGAGGCCCCAGATCAGAAACTGAAGAAATACATAGTCCAAGGTTCAAAATGATTATATTTCCAATCGAAGAGAACTCCAACACCCAGATAACTAATTGTTATTTACGGGGCGCCTGGGTGGCTCAGTGGGTTAAGCCGCTGCCTTCGGCTCAGGTCATGATCTCGGGGTCCTGGGATCGAGCCCCGCATCGGGCTCTCTGCTCAGCGGGGAACCTGCTTCCTCCTCTCTCTCTGCCTGCCTCTCTGCCTGCTTGTGATCTCTCTCTGTCAAATAAATAAATAAAACCTTAAAAAAAAAAACTAGTTGTTATTTACAAATGACTCAAGCACAGTTGAAAAATGTCAAGAAAACCAAATTTCACTGTTTACTGATTTTTAAAAATTCTATAGTCTTGTTGTTCCAGAGAAAAGCCAGTAACTTGACACTCCTCATGGTTACACCCTTTTTTGTGTCCCTCCCTCATCACATACTGTGCCTTTGACTGGTTATTTTTTGTATATGGTCCTACACTTGGCCTCTAGGCCCTAAGTCAGGTTCCTAAATCCCTAGCCATAGCCTTAAAACTTCCCATTTTATTAAGTATTACACCATTTTTCAAATCTTGGGTTTCTTCTCAAAATATCAGGGAATCTTAAGATGCTGAGACAGCTGAAATGGAATAAAAATGTATTGTTATCTACTAAATAAATACCTTACTTAGAATAAAAAAAAATCAGGGGATTTTTAATTCCAATGAAACCCATGAGCTACACCAACATTTATTATTTTTTTTTAAAATAATATTGGGGCACCTGGTTGACTCACTTGGTTGAGCTTCTGACTGTTGGTTCTGGCTCAGGTCATGATCTCAGGGTTATGGGATTGAGCCTTGCACTAGGCTACATGCTCAGCGGAAGTCTACTTAGGATTCTCTCTCTCCCTCTGCCCTGCATAGCTCTCTCTCTCTCAAATAAATAAATCTTTTTTTTTTTTAATTTGAGAGAGAAAGGTAGATGCAGAGCAGAGAAAGAGGCAAGAAAAGCTGCTCAAAGTGCCTACAATTTGATGGGAATATCATGGAAAAGGTACTAGAAAGTATGTGATGAGAGGGTCACATAAGGACTAGAGGGTGGGTTCTGGGGAGGGTGATGCTGTTTGCTCCCCGAGACAAAGTCTTTGTAGTGGGTAGAGGAGGGTACTGAGTTGGTTTTATGGGTTCCGAATAAGAGGAACCACAGAAAACAGACTCTGAGTCATGGAAGGGAACTTTGAGGCTATCTCTTTAAACGTCCATCATAGCTACTTACAAATGAGAAAACTGAAGCCCAAGTGGACTGTCATTTCTCTAAGATCAGAAAGGGGCCCGGCTAAGGTTAGGGTCTAAACCTTTAGACACCCAGTTCCGAGTTCTATTGGCTACACCGTGCTGAGGGCTGCAAGTATGCAACAGAATCATTGAGAGGGTGAGAACTGTTGAGAGGGAGAGAACCTGAGAACAGGACTTTGAGGGGGCAGTAGTGTGCAGGAGTGACTGGACATGCTTGGGAAATTTCCCCAAATCAGCAGAAAAGGGAAGGGAGGCGTGTGTATGTAGACTGCAAACTTTTATTTTCATTTGTTTTAAAAGATTTATTTATTTATTTGAGAGAGAGAGCGAGAAAAAAAGAGAGATTGAGCACATAAGCGGGAGGGGCAGAGGAAGAGAGGATCCCAAGCAGACTCCCCATTGAGTGAAGAGCCAGATGCAGGGCCTGATCTCACAACCCTGGGATCCTG
The DNA here is from genome assembly GCF_002288905.1 of Enhydra lutris kenyoni. NCBI lineage: Eukaryota > Metazoa > Chordata > Mammalia > Carnivora > Mustelidae > Enhydra > Enhydra lutris. The sequence continues at coordinate 16,419,988 of NW_019154110.1, forward strand.
ACCTGAGTCAAAACCAAGAGTCAGAAGCTCAACAGACTGAGCCGCTCAGGTGCCCCTAGACTGCAAACTTTTAAAAGTTACTCCTGGTCTCTTAAAGTGCTCCTAACAACCAGAGTTGCAGGTAAATACCACAATTCTCTAAATCTGGGAGGTCTGAGAGGCAGAAGAGGCTCTGACAAATGCCCAAGCCAGGCCAGGCAGGCATGCAGCCAGCAGACCCAGCTGCTCCTATTTCAGGAAAAGGGCCGTGATATCGATGGAATCCTACTGCAGAGGAAGAGAGGAGTTCCACGCAGCGACTAAGTTAGACTCAGCTTCCTTACAGACAACACAAACCCGCTGTGGTCATTTGACCTCACCCTGTGGCTTTCTCCTCATGGATGTGACCCACATTTACCAACCATCTCACAGAGGAGATGCTCTTCTCCCAGAGTGCCCCAGCGTCTTTCCATTGGTGTAATTTGCGGCTGGCTCTTAAAGGAACCTGGGTCCCTCTCACCATCTTCAGTGAGACTCCAGTAATGCCTTGGCTGGACGGAGGGTGGGGGGAGTCCCCACACACCATTTACCCTCTCTCTTCCATCCCCTCTTTGATCTTTTGACAAAGTGAAATGTCACACAATGGCAGCCTCAGAGGTCAGACTTTCATTGTTGGTTGGTCCCACCAAGGAGTCTTTAAGTTTGGAACCGTTGAAGTCCTTTGGGATAGAGGCTAAGGTACAACAGCAGGTATCAGAGGGACTGTGACAAATGAGAATGGTGTCAAGAGAGACTGTTCAAATAAACAGTTGGATGCTTGGAAGTACAGCCTGAAGACCTCAGATCTTTCTCTCCCCTCTGGTTTTTTTTCCCCCCCAAAACAGGAGATTAAGTTTGCTGTGAACATGAGCTGATGAAAAGAATTCAAATAGTGCTTTGAATAGGACCCCAGTCAGACCCACAGGAGAGCTACAAATTGCTTTTGGAGACACCGGTCTCCCTTTACAGAAAGTTAGCATAAAGCCCACATATCTTCTTTCTATAAGGTACTAACTTGTAAATTAACCTTTAATGGTGTATAAATGATGTTCTGAAAGAACTGCTTATGCAGCTATATTTATGATCTAGAAAATTGCAAATATTTACAAGATTATAGGTGTTAATGGTCTGTCAAAAATGTTTGTATATTGTACATACATTAAATCCCGGTTTCAGACCACCCTGGTATAAAAGACCACCACTCTCTAGTCCCATATAGTGTTTCACTTTGATTCCATATATGCCAATCCCTATAATTAGCCTGTTCCCTAATATAGATCAAGTCTACTTTATAGGGAATTCTCCCAATAGTTTTCATTTAATTTAAATCCACTGCCTGGGCCATCTATGTAAACTGTTTGGTAAACGGCCCAGGATAGCCAATTGATCTTATGTCAGCCCTTCAGAGGCTCCTGGGCAATGGCCGGTGAACCTGTCGGTCTTGTTTCTCAGTGGGCCCCACTGTGGGGTCTCAGTGCCTGGCTTTGATTGCTTTCCTGAAATAAAATTAAGTATATGTGTGTGCTCCTATGACTTGGCCTCTCTGTGGAGGTTTGGGCATTTGAGCACTAAATGTATGTAAGCTGAAGACATAATTCATCTCTTAGAGCAGCTTATTGTTACAGCAGCACCTTAACTCTGGTGCTTGACAACGGAAAAGAAGGCTGGGCAAAAGGGGACAGTCTCCTTTTTCCTATAATGGTTAATCCCATGGCAGCTCCTTTCTCTGAACAATCTGTGTTGCTGTTCCATGGCGGGGTGGGGGGGAGGGTGGTTGGGTGGAAGAAAACAAAAAAGGTCGCAGGTTGTTTTGAAATGGTTCTTCCATCCTGGTTTATGATCTCATTTGCACATTTTCATTAATGTCAAACTGTTTCCATGGCTGTCTCAAGATGATCGGTCTCCTGAGGCATCTGCCAGGGCTGTGTCTGCTTCATGGAATGGGGAGATCAAGCTCATTTTCAAATGTTACAAAAAGCACTGCCTTCCCACCTACTCTGACGAAAACACGCAGGAGTATGTTTGCCCAAGTCCTGACGAGAAACAATTGAACTTTTGAATTTTTATACAGATCTTCAAATAATAACTCCCTCCCACTCCACTCCCCCACCCAACCCTCAAAAACAGAGCAGGGAAATAATAAAATCAATTTTCCCTTAAGCTCTTTAATGATCACTGACGACACACACTTAATTTCCTTGAAAATAAAATAGGTGTTTGGGTGGCTGCAACAGACTGAAACCATTTCAGTCTCTGCAGAGGTCTTAAATGGGGCTGGCCGGATGACTTCAGGCCCCAAATGAGGAGCAGAATGCTTCCAGAGTGAAGGGTTCGAGAGGCTTGCAGCCACTCTAAGAAATCATAAACTGTGTTGGGGAGACAGTGGCCCCACCAGACCTCGTCCATCAGCTTCTCTCCAAGAGGATTCCCAGAGCTACAAAGTCTTTTGACCTACCTAGTATTAGGGAAAGATGTACTAAAATAATAGTAGGATTCTTGGAGGACTCAGATCTAGAGTGTTCCACTGGAGCTGTTTTAGAAATCTCTCCACCTTGAAATGCCTGTTGGACTCATTAGATGGATAATTCCCTATCTTGGATCCTGGGTTCCTTGGCGACCCAGGCAGGGAGAAAAATGAGCTTCTTTGAGATATTCCCAACATGTCGGAAACACCCAACTGGGTTCAGACACAAGGAAGAACTAAAATATATTTCTTTTAACTCAAATTTTTTTTTAAGATTTTATTTGTTTGACAGAGAGAGACACAGTGAGAGAGGGAACACAAGCAGGGAGAGTGAAAGAGGGAGAAGCAGGCTTCTCGCCGAGCAGGGAGCCCAATGCGGGTCTCCATCCCAGGACCCTGGGATCATGACCGGAGTCAAAGGCAGACACTTAATGACTGAGCCACCCAGGCATCCCTAACTCAAATTCTATCAACTCAATATGTTTATGTTGGTTTTCTTACAATGGCAGTTTTTGTTTCATAACAAAAGTAGAAAACTATTTCTCAATAATTGCATCTGGTATATACATCATATTATCCAAAATACGGACTATGGGACGAGAGGAAGATTACAGGAGAGGAAGTTCCCTGGAGGTGAAAAGTGGGGAACCACTGGTTTAGGGGGGCACTGTGCAGGATATGGAGTACCAGGTCACTGCATGTTTTATTCAGATGTCAAAAAGTAAACATAAAATGCAGATCCCAGTTACGGACGGATTCCAGTATCTTTCCAATTGTCTTTTAGGTTTATCTAGGAAAGCCAAATGTGCTGTTACCTGAACAGCCAAGCGTATTGTATCCACAGGCTCTCAAAAGAAGGGAATGAGTTTGCCTTCTCTCCTACTCAGGAAGTGATCGTCTTTAGGATGGAAGCTTACAATCAGGAAGTGACCCAGGCACCAGACAGGTGAGGTTGGATCGTAGCTACTCCCCAGTGTTAAGAGGGAGGGGCCTGGAAGAGTCATACAAGCAGCCCTGCCTCTGCTCCTCCTGGTGAGGCTGGCAAAGCCTGGGAAGGATTCATCAATTGTTTCAAACATTTTTTTTTTTTTTAACATTATGGGTTTGGCAAAACCCCAGACATACTTTACTAAGCACTTTTTCCTTCATTTTTTAATCCCATGTGTATTTCAAATGCAATCCGTATGTTACTGATTCATTTACACTTAACTCATCAAAAATGTTGGTTGGGATGAATTAGTCGATGCCCAAGGAGAAGTATGGTCCCCTTTTAAAGAGGATGTTAGGAACCTAACCCCCACCCCACCCCCTGCATTTACCAAATGTAGTTCAAAGTGAATCAGCACCCTAGCCCCACCCTACCACCACCAATTTTTAATAACATTAGAAAAGGCAATTCCAAGGAGCACTAAATTTGGGAAAATTTCTTCATTCCACTCTCCCTCATTTAAAAATCCTTGTGTATTTTAAGGGAAATCTAATCCATATGCTTCTGATTCATTTACACTTAAATCATTAAAATGTTGTTTTGAACAAACCACTTGGTGAACAGAAATGAGTATGAACCTTCTCTTAAAATTATTTCTTTAAGCTCTTTTCTGCAAAACAGGAAGTCACATTGGAGAAGTTGAATATCCAAAAGTTAAAATTTGGTACGATAATTCTTAGGCCACCATGGTTTAGATGAATCTATTTTTGGCAATCCTCACAAAAACCCAGCGCAGTGCTCTGTTTGCACGGCAGATGTATGCTCATAATTGCACATAATCAGCTAAACTGCATCTGTGAGTAAGTTACTTCCTTTAAGTAATTTGAATGGTGTGTGTGTGCACACGTGTGTGCGATGCCAAATCTTTTAGAACCTTAAGTATACCTGGTAAGATGGCACTCAAAAGGAATCACAAGCCAAGAAAAAGGAAAGAATCAAACAGTTTATGTATTTGCCACAAGCGTTAATCGGGAACACACAGGATAAAGTATTCCTTAACTAGTCCTAGTTAAAGTCTAGTTAAGGTCGTTGAACCAGTGTCATTATGCTCACTGACAAACCAGAGAGGCAAGTTGTCAGCATCTCTTTTTCTCTCTCATCTGTGATAACAGATGTCAGTGGACCTCACTCTCTCTCTCTCTCTCTTTTTTTTTTTTAGCCTTTTTGTCTTCCTTCCCTGAATCTCAGTGGTATAAATTATAGCCCGAATACTCACTCCAACCTTCTCACTTAACAGAGAAAGAGACGGTAGTTCAAGAGTTGGTGACAGAACTGGAACGAGGATAGAAAACATCTGACTCCCCAAGTCCCACTGCGGCCCGCTGGTTAAAAATGAGGATCTGTGGGGCGCCTGGGTGGCTCAGTGGGTTAAGCCGCTGCCTTCGGCTCAGGTCATGATCCCAGGTCCTGGGTTCAAGCCCCGCATCGGGCTTTCTGCTCAGCAGGGAGCCTGCTTCCTCCTCTCTCTCTGCCTGCCTCTCTGCCTGCTTGTGATTTCTCTCTGTCAAATAAATAAATAAAATCTTAAAAAAAAATGAGGATCTGTGATGTGCATCAGAACACTGGCTCCACCACTCAGCAGTGGGGGATTTTAGGCTTGTGCCTGAACTTGGCTGTGTCTTCATTCCCACAGAAATGGGGATAATAATAGTAACTACACTACAGAGCTGTTGTGAAGCTTACAGAAGATACTCCATGTAATAGCATCTAGATTTAACAAGCACCCAACAAATCACAGCTGATGTTCCTTCTACTCTTCATGTGCACTGACTCTGTGGCTCTCAGACTTTGGAACTTTCATCAGGGCAAAGGAACGTGCCTACCATTCTATGAATAAAGAGACCAGTGGTAGCTATGGTGGGCCAGAGAATTTGTGTATGTTCTGAGGCCTCTCTCTCCACTAGCCATTTATTCCGAATTCTGGCCCAAGGTGGGCAGGCTCCGTGCTTTACACAGAAAGCACCTGGTGTCCTTCCCGACATGGAACTCTGAACAAAACCCTCACAACTATAGGAATGTGAAAGCAAATGGAGCCACACTGGGGTTGGGGAGGTGGGAACAGCATGACAGTAATCATTTATTAATGTTGTTTTTATTTTCATGTCTACAGCCCAATACTATCTTTAAAATACATTTAAGCCACAGAAAGACATTATCATTTCTAGTTCAGACCATGGGTCATGAACAGCGCCTCAAAGTTCACCTGTCAGGCAAGGCCATCTAAGTCCCATTTGAACTGTGAGATGGGGGTTTCATGGAAAATAAAAACACTGTATCGTTTCTAATAAAGTCACATGTCCAAGTGAGCACAGAGGCAAGAAAGAGTTAAATTTATAAGCCCTCCCGTGGCTCTTCTTACTCTGGCTACAATTCTAGACTTTCAGAAGAGAACTTTAGCAGCAGCAGCAACAGCAGTGTGCTACAGAAGCTGGTGGTAGTGTTGAGATTTTTTTCTTACCTTAGGTTCAGGAATCACAAGTTTTCCATGGTGGCATTAAAAGAGGGACAGGACAAGCAGAGGATAAAGTGCTCCTGGAAGAAGTGGGGACATGTTGAGAGGTGAGAAGACTGGTAGGATAACCCATGCATGTTTTCCTTTTGATTCCAAAGTCCTCTCCTGGAGCTCCTGCTTGAGAAAACCTATGGCAACCTGTTTTCTAGGTCCAGGGTGACACATCCTTCAATATTAATTCCTTAAATTGTCCAAAGGAAACTGTGGCTATGCCTGTTTCCACAGTGCCAAACATCTGGATGAAGATTGGGGTGGAGGGGTAAGGAGTCCCCTGGATAGTCCTCAATGTCTTCATTTGCTTGTGGCCTGGGGAGTTGGTGACTGTGAGTAAATTGGCAAGGTTTCTCAGGAGGGCATCATCCTTGGGGAGAAGCTAAGAGTCTAAGTGGAGGGTTTTACACACTGTTGGAAAATGCTCCCACCGTGTCATCTGGGTGTCTGCAGGCCCTGAGCTGTGGGATTTACCCTCTTTTTCCAGAGTCATGAGCAAAAGACAAATCGTTAATGTTTAAGGGCCAGTGAATAAATTAGTTGTGTAGCACGTCACATTAATGTATCCCTAGGGTTTGCAGCTCCATCTGCAGCCAGAGGCAGGGAACAGATGAATCCTGAAGGTCTCCATGGGTTCCAGGATTCAAGGGGCTCTGATAATTATCACAGCTTTCTGGTACCAGCTGTCCCTAGCAGAGAAATGGCGTCTCTGTGTCCAGAACCACCACATTATCATCATCCTCATCACTACCATCAGCAACATAAAGCTAGTGAGTGCTTACACCAAACAAAAGGCTAGAAGTTATTTAATCTACAAGAGCCCTTTGAATACCCCATCACAATCTCCTATTCATAAATCAGGAACCCAAGATTAAGTGACTCAACCAAGTCACCAAGACAGCAAGTGGCATATCTAGCACTTGATCTCAGAGTCTACAGTGTTGGTCAGTATGTGGCTGGGTAATCTGGGCCTAACTTGAATGAATGAATGAGAGAACAAATGATAACAAAGATACATTCTGACTTGATTCACTTTAGTGATTCTTGATAATCTTAGGAGATAATATTGGTTAGGTTTAAGATTGAATTCCTGATTCATCACCTTCTACACATGCTGTCTTAAGTAGTTCATTATGTCTTTGAGCTTAATTTTGTATCTGAAATAGAGATACTATCAACCACTAGGTAGAGTTATTATTATTAAAGTTCTTATGTATAATATATAACATGTCTGTTCATAGTTGACTCTTGATACATGTTACATATTATTTTTAAACACTTACTATGTTTATATGAGTTGATAACTGCATGTGACCTAAAACTATCCATCAAGAAAAGCAAGCTATGGGCAGGTGGCAGTCAAGTGAAACTGGCTGCATTTTCTGCTCTGACCATTCCTACCCCTTCTACCATTTGTACCCTTTCAGAATGCGTACTTCCCTTTCTTCTACTCTTCCCTCCAAGTTCTCAGCCTCAAATAATTCTCCATCACGAAAAAGAAAACCCCATGAATTCCAGCCTCCTTTCATAAGGCGAGAGAACTATAGGAGGAAAAGTCCTGAGTTTGCCAAGAGAAAAATGCTCAGATATTGAGAGACTAAAAGAAATATCACATTTTTCTTTTTTGTAATTTTCAAATAAATATTTCCTCCTAAGCTCACAAATAATGGATTAAAATCAGTATTTCTCTGCTCCTCAATAAAATGGCTTGACTTTAGTCTTTGAAAATGTTTTCATTAATCTTTTCTAAGCCTTACCAGGTTGTTCCCAGACTAACTCCAGCACTAGCAAATTACATAGCTGGACAATGAAGGAATTCAGGATGGAAACAGCCACTCTTTGGGCAGATCTCAGCCCATGACACATTCTTTCTTCAGGCAGAATTATCATCTACTAATTTTTCTCCACAATGAATTTTCAGTTCTTACATAAATTTCTATTATTAGAATATGGAGGCTTAACTGGTAATGAGAAAATAAAACCAAAGTCCTCAAATCTTTTAGACTTGATGGTCTTGAATGTCTAAAATTTAACAAGCCTACATAAAAGCTGTGTGCTATACAACAATCCACTGAAAAGTCAACCCATTTAATACAGCCTGATTGGATTACACTTACCACACTGCCCTTGTTGGTTTGTAAACAGACTACTTTTTCACTGGTGTAACATACAGATTAAATTTCCATTAAAAGTTAGCCACTTCTAAATTTATATGATTAATTTTGACTTCTTTGGGGGACCAAGGAAATGGTGGAAATGTACTCTTTCCTTTTTCCAAGTTCAAGTCTCACGAGGAGTATCCCCCTTCCACACTGCCTGAGCCTAAAGGTCACAGTGAGGGTCTTTCTCTGGGGCAAATGTCCATGCCTGGTGGACCGCACTGGCAGAGAGAGCTGAATCTTATATTCCAGGAGTCTGGAGCTATTCTGTGACCTGAAAGCAGTAAGCTTGAGAAAAAGCTGGACTTAATTCCTATCTTCCCTACCCTCTCTGTACCCAAAGGCACCAATGTTCTTTCTAGCACATTCTACAGCTCCAACCTCAAGGCCTTGGTAACACAACCATCAGGTATGACCACCTGTCTCCAGTGAAACATCATCAATGCAGGGCTGGTACAGAAGAGAATCACAGAATCAAATGGCCGCGGTCAAAGGAAAGCTAAAACCGAGGAGTTACGTTCCCTGCTGCCCTTCTCCCCCTACTCTCACACCCTCTTGGACGTGTTCACTACCTTTTGCTGTTCACTCCTACTCTCCCTGGCCTTCTCTGATAGCAGTCACTTCAGCCTTAATGTTAATGGATTTCAGGTATGCTGGCCAGAGGCAGCATGTACAGAAAGTGGTAATGGAGCAGAGTCCTTTGTATCTAAGAGATGCCACATATTTGCAGCCAGAGCCACAGGATTGGGGGACCCCTCTCACCCCCAACGAGAACATAATCTCCAACTCCTTTATTAGTCTCCTTCCTCACTGCCTCTTCTCCCCACTTCCTAAACACCCGGGATCCAGGGCTCATGCTCTCAATATACTCTCTTGATCTGTCTTATGTGAGTTCTATTCCAAAGGCCCTCAGATTGGTGGTTTGGGGTGCAGCCTAGAGATGCGGTGCCCTGGCAGTTCTGATGAGCAGCAGGGGTTGAAAGTTCTGCTGCAGAGAGAAACAGACTGCATGCATCCAGAGGAAAGCATATATCAGAGATATAGCCCAGGGAAAAAAACTACCTGAGTCCTGGCTGTGGAGAAGGAGTGTAGTCACTCACATGAGCTAATTTACAGGCTTAACTCACTACCCTTAGCACACTGGTACACACAGACAATGTCGTGAGAGAACCTTTGGTTTAACTTCCATTTGATAAAAACACTAACTGTGGTTTGTTATTGCTCACATAGCACTGTCTCACAGCCTAACTCTTAAAATTAATGAAAACATTTATACCTTGTATTCTCAGGTTCTGGAGTGCTTCGAATGATAATAAATTACTAATTACCTACACACATGACGGGGATGAGGCAGTGGTTCAGGAATCCCAATATGCTGAAAAACTGTTTGCTTTGTTTTGTTTTGTTTTCATTCCCCTGAACATCTTCTGGTACATGTTCTGGTGAAATGCTTTAATTTTCATAGAAGACTACTGGCTCAGCTTTAGAAAAATTATCAGCAACAGGGGCGCCTGGGTGGCTCAGTGGGTTAAGCCGCTGCCTTCGGCTCAGGTCATGATCTCAGGGTCCTGGGATCGAGTTCCGCATCGGGCTCTCTGCTCAGCAGGGAGCCTGCTTCCCTTCCTCTCTCTCTGCCTGCCTCTCTGCCTACTTGTGATCTGTCTGTCAAATAAATAAATAAAATCTTAAAAAAAAAAAAAAAAGAAAAATTATCAGCAACAGTAAACATCTATTCTCCAAGTACTTGACAGAATACATGACCTTTATAACCTTGAATGCTCCACTGCTCAGCCCTTATTAAAAATTCAGTTTTAAGAAATAATATTCCAGGGTGCCTGGGTGGCTCAGTCCTTGAATGTTTGACTTTGGCTCAGGTCATGATCCCAGGGTCCTGGGATCAAGCCCGGCATTGGGCTCCCTGCTTGGTGGGAATTCTGCTTCTCCCTCTTTCACTCCCCCTGCTTGTGTTCCCTCTCTTGCTGTGTCTCTCTGTCAAATAAATAAATAAATAAATAAATAAATAAAATTTTTAAGAAAGGAAGGAAGGAAGGAAGGATGGATGGATGGATATTCCATAGAGCCTGCCCAGAAGATGTGAAGATAGCCTGTAAATGCCCAGAATAGTCTGGGCACATAGTGAGAACACAGGCAAGGCAAACTTTTGTTATTCCTCTAAGTGGTCTAAATATTATCCCAATATAAAGCCAGACTTTCTCTGATCTGCAGTGTTCTGGCCTCCTAATCAGAGGCTTCTGCTGTCCTGGGCATTACATTCCTCCTGGCCTCTATGAAGAATGGCTCAAGAACCAGTCTGCTCAAATTTATGAATGAATTGACAGAGGCAGGTGCATTTTCTGAGAACCCACAGGAGTAATTTCACTGAGCCCTCAAGGCCAGGAGCAATTCTATTCCTCCTGAGAATCTAAGTTTTTAATATAAAGACTTTAATATTTTAAGGATAGTTTTAGGTTTGGGGTACCTAGGTGACACAGTCGGTTAAGCCTCCAACTCTTGGTTTCAGCTCAGATCGTGATCACAGGGTCCTGAGAATGAGCCCCATATTGGGCTCCACACTCAGAGCTGAGTCTGCTTGAGACTCTTGCTCTGTCCCTCCCTGCCTGTATACTCACTCTCAATCTCTAACAATAAATAAATAAATCTTAAAAAAAAAAAAAGAATAGCTTTAGGTTCTTTGCAAAATTGAGAGGGAGTTACAGAGATTTCCCACACAACCCTGCCCCCCATACATGTATGGACTCCCCAACATTACCAGATCCCCCACCAGAGTAGTACATTGATTACAATTGTGAACCTACACTGATGGACACATCATAATCACCCAAAGTCTGTAGCTTACGCTAAGGTTCATTCTTGGTGTTGTATTTTCTGTATACATACTATATATATATATATATATATATATATATATATATATATATATATTCTGTGGGTTTGGACAAATGTATAATGACATGTATCCATCACACAAAATATTTTTTTCATACAAAACATTTTTATTGTCCTAAATCCTCTGTGCCTCAATAAGAGTTGAAACCCTTCTATTTTCCCTAGCTCCTTGCAACCACTGATCTTTTGACTATCTCCATAGTTTTGCCTTTTCCAGAATGTCATATAGTTGGAATCACAGAATCTGATTACTTTTCAGATTTAGATTGTTTTTATCTGATGCTTACCATGACCTGCTGCTAGGAAGTTCAGCATCAATCAGTGACCCATTTTTGGTAACCATCCAGAACCTTACAGGTGCATTTAGTTTACTAAAGTAACCTCTTATTTTGCCTAATTTTTCTCACCTCCTCTTTCTCATTCTAGATTCCCTCAGTTGTTATTTTTTATCTTATCACAGTATATTTCCAAAAAAAAAAAAAAAACCAAAAAACCTTTGAAGATGTGGGAGGAAAGTAAACAAGCTAAACTGGTCTAGGAATACATTTAAATAATTCTTTCACAGATTTAACGCCCTAGTTTTTTCTTTAGTTAAAAGCACATAATAGCAAGAGTTCCAGTCTTGGTTCCATCAATTGGTTAGCCGTTTAATTTTAGAGAAGCCACTTTATCTTGCAAGCCTTTCAGTATATCTGTAGAGCAAAGAGGTGGAAATACATGGCTTCTGAAGTCCTGTTTAGTGGTGGCAATGTTGGATATACATAAAGGAGTTCACATTCTCTGAGCATACATGATCAACCTGCAAAGGTACTACATGGTTGATGGATGCCATCTTGGGAGCCTTTGCTCTGTGATTATACCACAGAGCACAACATTCATAATTAAATACCTGCCAGCTAATTGCCTTAAACCAACTTGGTACTTTTCCTCACAGAGTTTAGAATCTAATGGATTACCCTGAAATTCAATCTCAATATCCCAAAGATAGGCATGTAGTAACCATTTATTGAGTAAGTAAATGGAGGATGAATCAATGAATCAATGCATTCCTGAATGGCTTCTCAGACTTTGGATTTTTTCCTTTTAGACACATTTTATTTATTAAAATAGCATCTATATACATAAAGACTGTTACATGCATACAAGAGTTACTATTTATTCAACAGATAATTCTTGATGTGCATATGGATTTCCTGCCCCCTTGCTACAACTTTGTAGTGTATCCCCTTCTCAATCCCCAACTCCAGAGGTAGGTAAATACTTCCAAAGATTTATGATGATACTTTGGAAAGAAATTTATTTCCAGTTATTTTTCCTAATTAGCACCTAAGCATCTATTTGTGTTGTTATAATTAAAACTAAGTTGCTATGGAAATGTTATGGTGTAAGAAAAACCTGTTATTTTTACTGATAGGAGTTTTCTGCTTTTTTGTTTCTGAGAGAATGCTTCAGATTCTTTATATCTTCAAAGGGGTCCATAGTTCAATACAAAAATATACAGACTGCTGATTCAAAGACAGATTTGTGTTTTGTTTTTGTTTTAAAGGTTTTATTTATTTGAGAAAGAAAGAGAGCAGAGAGAGAGAGAACAAAGCGGGGGTGGGGGGGGAGCATGCTCCCTGCAGGGAACCTGACATGTGCTAGATCCCAAGACCCTGGGATCATGACCTGAGCCAAAGGCAGACACTTAACTGACTGAGCAACCCAAGGGCCTCTCAGATACAGATTTGTAACTCAATTCTAGCATCTGAACAGGACTTCCTGGCATTCATTGCAGAAGCTACCTTCACCCTTTGCTTCATTTTTCTCTTTTTAGTCTCTTAATGCTCATATTCCCGGAACGTTTTGCACGGACACACAAGATCTTTTCCTACAGAAGTTAAGAGTCCTTGTTATTTTTTCTCCCCCTTTTAATTCTCCTGATGGAACATACATTTTCATGTTCATGTTCAAGATTCATCTGGGGTGGGAATAAAAACAAAGGAGATGAGGTCAAGTGGGTGATCTTTAGCATCAAAACAGTGGAAATGAAACTGTGCAGTTATGAGATGGCGGTCTCATCTGAAAACCTGGACCTCAGAGAGAAAAATCTTTTGGGAAGGAGGAGATTTACACTCTGCTAATTGTGATACAAAAGTTTTTCCTGATATAAATGCAACTAATTCAAATTCTGGTTTAACTGCAATGAAAACTGCTCTAGAAACAGAAGCTTCATTTTTTAAAATTCACCACACACACTTATATGAGCTTCCATTTATTACTTTACTCCCTGAGTCATAGATCATGCTTTTGGGAGGACCTCTTCTCAGTTACAGTTGAAACATTATTTCACACTATTGCAAAGTTACCAAAAGGTCCCATGTTAAAGGAGACCAGTGAAAAAATACTGAGTAAACACAATTTGGCTTTCTTAGGGGAAAAAATGACCAGTATTTTTTGTTTTATTAATAAGACTATCTGTTTTCATTAACATGGTTGTATACGGCTGTTTTAGGAGGCTTCAAGATTTTTTAAGAAAGAGCTGAGTATAAATATATTTAGTAAGTGAAATGATGTATTGGGTTTAGCTTGCCTCTAACTTCCCTGCATGGAAAATTTGTTAAAACTGCTCAAAAGTAATAAGGTTTGTTTTTTTTTTGTTTTGTTTTGTTTTTTTTAAGTAATAAGTTTTCAAGTAATTGTCAATGATGGCTTTACTATCTTAGATACATGACAAGATATAATTATCTATTGTTTTAGAAGGGAAACCCTGGCTTACTACTGGCTTGATGAAGTCAAATAACTCTCGAGGCTATGCATTCCCCTTTCACTTGAAAAGAGCTGTAAAACATGATGCATAGAATTTAAAAAATTCATGGGAATAAGTGAAAATGAAAACACAACTGTTCAAAATCTTTGGGATGCAGCAAAGGCAGTCCTAAGAGGAAAGTATATAGCAATACAAGCCTTTCTTAAGAAACAAGAAAGGTTTCAAATAGACAACCTAACCCTGCACCTAAAGGAGCTGGAGAAAAAAACAGCAAATAAAGCCTAAACCCAGCAGAAGAAGAGAGATAATAAAGATCAGAGCAGAAGTCAATGAAATAGAAACCAAAAGAACAGTAGAAGAGATCAATGAAAGAAGGAGCTGGTTCTCTGAAAGAATTAATAAGACTGATAAACGCTTAGCCGAGACTTATCAAAAAGAAAAGAGAAAGGACCCAAATTAATAAAATCATGAATGGAAGAGGACAGATCACAACCAACACCAAAGAAATACAAATAATTATAAGAACATATTATGAGCAACTATACACCAGCAAATTAGACAATCTGGAAGAAATGAATGCATTCCTAGAAATGTATAAACTATCAAAACTGAACCAGGAAGAAATAGAAAACCTGAACAGACCCATAACCAGTAAGGAGATTGAAGCAGTCATCAAAAATCTCCCAACAAACAAGAGCGCAGGGCCAGACAGTTTCCCAGGGGAATTCTTCCAAACATTTAAAGAAGAATTAATGCCTATTCTGAAACTGTTCCAAAAAACAGAAATGGAGGGAAAACTTCCAAATTCATTTTATGAGGCCAGCATTAGCTTGATCCCAAAACCAGACAAATAACCCATCAAAAAGGAGAATTACAGACGAATATGCCTGATGAACATGGGTGCAACAGTTGTCACCAAAATACTAGCCAATAGGATCCAACAGTACATTAAAAGGATTATTTACCACAACCAAATGGGATTTATTCCTGGGCTGCAAGGATGATTCAACATCTGCAAATCAATCAGTGTGATACAATACATTAATAAAAGAAAGAACAAGAACCATGTGATACTCTCAGTAGATGCAGAAAAAGCATTTGACAAAGTACAGTATCTTTTCTTGATCAAAACTCTTCACAGTGTAGGGACAGAGGATACATATTTCAATATCATCAAAGCCATCTATGAAAAACCCACAGCAAATATCATTCTCAATGGACAAAAACTGAGAGCTTTTCCCCCTAAGGTAAAAAACATGGCAGGGCTGTTCACTCTCACCACTGCTATTCAAAATACTACTAGAAGTCCTAGCCTCAGCAATCAGACAACAAAAAGAAATAAAAGACATCCAAATCAACAAAGAAGTCAAAATCTCACTCTTTGCAGATGATATGATACTTTAAGTGGAAAACCCAAAAGACTCCATCCAAAACTTTTAGAACTCATACAGGAATTCAATAAAGTGACAGGATATAAAATCAATGCACAGAAATCAGTTGCATTTCTATACACCAACAATGAGACAGAAGAAAGAGAAATAAAGGAGTTGATCTCACTTACAACTGCACCTCAAACCATAAGATACCTAGGAATAAATCTAACCAAAGAGGCAAAGAATCTATACTCAGAAAACTAGAGAATACGCATGAAAGAAATTGAGGAAGACAAAAAGAAATGGAAAAATGTTCCAAGCTCATGGATTGGAAGAACAAATATTGTGAAAATGTCTATGCTACCTAGAGCAATCTAGATATTTAATGCAATCTTTATCAAAATCCATCAACTTTTTTCAAATAAATGGAACAAATAATTCTTAAATTTATATGGACCCAGCAAAGATCCTGAATAGCCACAGGAATGTTAAAAAGAAAACCAAAGCTGGCAGCATCACAATTCCAGAATTCAAGCTCTATTACAAAGCTGTCATCATCAAGACAGTATGGTACCGGCACAACAACAGACATAGATCAATGGAACAGAATAGAAAACCCAGAAATGGACCCTCAACTCTACGGACAACTAATATTTTACAAAGCAGGAAAGAATGTCTAGTGGAAAAAAGACAGTCTCTTCAACAAATGGTGTTGGGAAAACTGAACAGCCACATGCAGAAGAATGAAACTGGACCATTTCCTTACACCACACACAAAAATAGACAAAAGACCCCAATGTGAGACAGGAATCCATCAAAATCCTTGAGGAAAACACAGGCAGCAACCTCTTCAACCTCAGCTGCAGCAACTTCTTCCTAGGAACACTGACAAAGGCAATCGGAAGCAAGGGAAAAACTGAACTATTGGGACTTCATCAAGATAAAGAGCTTTTGCACAGCAAGGTTAACAGTCTACAAAACCAAAAGGCAACCAACAGAATGGGAGAAGATATTTGCAAATGACATATCAGATAAAGGGCTAGTATCCAAAACTATAAAGAACTTATCAAACTCAACACCCAACGAACAAATAATCTAATCAAGAAAGGAGCAGAGGACATGAACAGACATTTCTGCAAAGAAGACATGGAAACAGCCAACAGACACATGAAAAAGTGCTCAACATCACTTGGCATGAGGGAAATACAGATCAAAACCACAATGAGATAACCACCTCACACCAGTCAGAATGGCTAAAATTAAAAAGTTAGGAAACAACAGGTGATGGCAAGGATGTGGAGAAAGGGGGACCCTTCTACACTGTTAGTGGGAATGCAAGCTGGTGCAGCCACTCTGAAAAACAGTATGGAGATTCCTCAAAAACTTGAAAATAGAGCTACTCTATGATCCGGCAACTGCCCTACTGGGTATTTACCCTAAAGATACAAATGTAGTGATCCAAAGGGGCATGTGCACCCCAATGTTTATAGCAGCAATGTCCACAATAGCCAAACTATGGAAAGAACCTAGAAGTCCATCAACAGATGAATGGATAAAGAAGATGTTGTGTGTGTGTGTGTGTGTGTGTGTGTGTGTGTGTGTGAATGTATGTATGTATGTATGTATGTTATGGAATATTACACAGCCATCAAAAAAGAAAACAAAATCTTGCTATTTGCAATGACGTGGATGGAACTAGAGGATATTATGCTAAGCAAAACAAGTCAATTGGTAAAAGACAATTATCATATGATCTCACTGATATGGGGAATTTGAGAAACAAGACAGAGGATCATAGGGGAAGTGAGGGAAAAATGAAACAAGATGAAACCAGAGAGGGAGACAAACCATAAGAGACTCTTAATCTCAGAAAACAAAGTGAGGTTTGCTGGAGGGGAGGAGGTGTGGGAGGGATGGAGAGGCTGGGTGATAGACACTGGGGAGGGTATGTGCTATGGTGAGTGTTGTGAGTTGCATAAGACTGGCGAATCATAGACCTGTACCCCTGAAACAAATAATACACTATATGTTAATAAAAAACAAACAAACATGATGTATAGAGCTAGTTTGTATGGCATATCCCAACTAGATGCTTTAAGAAAAAAATAATTTGTGGGCAGAATTGTTATTTATTTATTTGAATAATAAAGCCAAGCTCCCTAGATTAGTGATATAAAAATTATGTTGATATTTCTGGATAGAAACTTGTCAAGTTAAACAATGATAAATTTTTGGCGAGCATGGTGTCACTATCCCATACTGTGTCCTTGGCAGACATTACTAATCAACCCTGCCATTCTTTCTTATGAGTTGGGACTTAGATGAAGACCATTTGAACTGCTGTTTCAACAGACTGTATGTCATTGTAAGAGGAGACTTATTTGCCTTCCATTTTGAAGAAGGCAGAATACACGAGAGGATGTATGAAATGTTGATTGTAAACAGGTATATCACAACACTGTCTGGATTCTAAACAAAGAGTAAAACTGAGTTTTTTGAACCTTAAATTCAGAAGAAAAGAATGGAGGATCTTTGGGTGATGATGTCTTTCCCGCTCCATTATTTTATGAGAAAATGGGCCTTTGTTCTTGTGGAGACACTGGAATTGTGGATGGGCATTGTTAAGGGGATGCAAAGCAAGTGATACTCCAGTGTCCTAACTTTGTTTCAATCACTGTATAAATATGTACAATAAAACTATTTCACAGAAGCTTTTTTTTTTTCTAAGAAAAAATGCTAACGATGGTGTAGCACAAAATCCAGAAGCACTGGAAGCTGCCCTGGTGATTAAATCTCAAAAAGAGCTATGGGACTATTGGATTTCCATATGGAAAAAAGTAAAATTCCTCTTCTAATTTATCCCCATATGAAAAGCCACCAGACCCAAAGCACTTACTAAACAGTCTACTCTTCTCCACTGATGTCTCATGACCTCTTTTTTTTTTAATTGACTAGGGCCTTCCATAGGTCTGTTTTTTGGAGCAATGTCTACCCTATTCTAGTTTCTCTTTGTCTATCCCTATGACAATACATGCTATCTTTATGACTGCAACTTTATAAGTCTAGCTATTCATTCATGACAAATTTGCTTAACATTTGTGCCTTTCTAGAATTGTCTTGCCTATCCTGGGACTTTTGTTCCACTATACAGAGTTTAGAACCAATTTTTCAAGTTCTGTGAATAATTTTATTGGTATTTTGATCAGATTTCCTTTGAATTTACAAATCAGAAGAGAATTTACATTTTTATAATGAGACTTTCTGTGCATGAACATTATAGATCTAGCCATTCATCAGATCTAATCTTATAACTTCCAACAACTTTTGCTTGTGAAAATCTCAAAGGTTAAGATGGTCTTAGCTAGAGGTTAAGTTACTTGCTTAATTATACCCTGAGCCATTCTAGTGAGACTGGAACATGACTTGGTAATTTTCAGCCCTATTCCATGCTACTCCTGCATGGGCTTGTTCCCCTCACTGTCTCCATCTCCTTGTCTCCCCAGTGGGTTTAAGTTCCCACTGTCCACAGCGTTACCTTGCTTGAAGGCACCTTTTGCCTTCCCTTCTGTGACTCAATTCCTCACTCTGTTACTCATATTTCCTGCAACTGCCTCCTAATAAACCACATGTACTTGCATCCTTGCCTCAGGGTATGCTTCTGGGGAATCCTTGGCAAGTATTAAGTAGATTTCCATGCCAAATGTAATAAAATCTAATTCTCAGAACCTAAAAGAAAAACAAAACAAAAAACCACCCAAAAAACAAACAAAAAACCCCCAATTCCCCCAAAACTCTACCAGGGTAACCTCCTGGTAGGGTTATTTAGGGGAAGAGCATGAGTGTTGGGGCCCGATAGCTGCTTGAATTTCAGCTCCCTAACTTTTTTACTGTACGGCCTCAATAAACCTCCGTCTTCCAACTACCTGAAAATTGTAATTTAGGCCTCAAAATATTGTTCTTATTATTAAGTGTCATATAAAATCTTAACATTCATTCAACAAATATTTATTTCTCCAGGCATAACTTAGGCAAGGAGTATAGTTAAGTAGTAGCTGGTGCAGACTGTGTGTACAGTTAATGGAAACTATGGTTATTGCTGTACCCTGACAAGTGAGTAGCAAAAAAATGTGAAGAACTTGTGACAGAGATATTTGATAGTAGGTGCCTGAATCTTCTTCATGCTCTGCAGCACGGGGTGGGCCACTGAAGGCAGACAGGCCAAGGTTCAAATACCCAGTGTGTTAGCTGAATGCCCTTGTAAACTTTCCTGGGTTTCTCTGCGATGGGGATCATGATGCATAACAAACCTAAAAATCTGTGATGTGGAATCAGTGAGATAACGGACATAAAGCCCACTGGCAATAGTAGGTCTCTTAATCTCTCTCTCTGAAGCTCTCCCAACTGCCGCCTTTGGAGTTTATGGCATCACTTTCTTCTGACAGAACATATCACATCCAAAGGCATTCCCACAAGCCTCATCAGTGGACACTGTTCTGTACAACTCTCCAGAATTAACAGCAGGTAAACAGAATATTGCTTTTTATACATTTACTGTAGGCAACAAACAGGACCCTGCCATCTATCATCTACAGAGTTTTCTAGAATGTAGCTTGAAACAAAACATACCAAGCCCAAGTTAGAAAGCAGGGAGGAATGTAATGACTCTATTCAGTCTTAGCAAGCAACCTTAAGAACAGGACAATTAAGAGTGGTAAAAACCGGGGTGCCTGGATGGCTCAGTTAAGACTCTGCCTTGGGCTCAGGTCATGATCCCAAGGTCCTGGGATCAAGCCTGGCATTGGGCTCCCTGCTGGGCGGGAAGCCTGCTTCTTCCTCTCCCACTCCCTTTTGTGTTCTCTCTGTGTTCTCTCTCATGCGCGCACGCTCTCTCTCTCGCTATATCTCTGTCAAGTCAATAAATAAAATCTTTAAAAAAAAAAAAGAGTGGTAAAAAGAGCACTGGTTAAAAAGACCATGGGCTTAATTTTAATTCTAGTTCTGCCATTTTCTAGTCACACATGACCATGGGTAGAATACTTCATATCTGACCTTCAGTTTCTTCGGTGAAATGCTGACACAATCCCATTTTGCATTATTAACAAGATTAAGTCAGGTAATTAGGGGAAAAAAATCCGTATGTATAAAATGCCCAGTTGGTGCCTGGCACATAATAAAAGCTCAGTAAGAGTAAGTGGTAATAACTGGTATATAACTCTGATATACTCACTTTAGTGTTTTCTTACCTAAGGTTGCTGGTCTACTGCACTGAGTATTTGCGGCAAACCCGTGTCTTACTTCCAATACCTGCCGTGCTGGACTTTTATAAGTTTGATTTTCAAATAACCTGCATTTTTGTGTCTCATACATTAAAACCCCTAAATGTCCTTTCCTCCAGCAGATTCAAACTTGCACCTCAGTTTGTCAGAGAGACAGTGACATTTTCTTCGTGTGGTCCTGCTTGCCAAGTTTCAGCAGCAGTGCTATCCTGGTCTGCAAAGCAACATTCGTCAGTTGTCTGAGTGGTTTATTGTATTTCTCGTGTTCTTTTATAAACAGGAATGGAAAATGGGAAAATGATAGGATTTGAGCAATAAGCACAGATTTAAGAAGGAAACCATTCTACATGCTGAAAGCAGCAGACCTTTAACTTTGGTCTGATGTTCTATTGACTTAAGCTGATTAACTGTGCGTTCTCAGGTGAAGAAAATTAACTTGTAGGATGAGTAACTGAGGTTTAAAGCTTGTACTGAAAAAGCAAGACAGAGGTAGGAATTTAAAATATCCTTTAAGTTCTCGGAATGGAAACTCCCTTATAAAGTGCACAGCTAGGGCGCGCCTGGGTGGCTCAGTGGGTTAAGCCGCTGCCTTCGGCTCAGGTCATGATCTCACGGTCCTGGGATCGAGGCCCACATCGGGCTCTCTGCTCAGCAGGGAGCCTGCTTCCTCCTCTCTCTCTGCCTGCCTCTCTGCCTGCTTGTGATCTCTCTCTGTCAAATAAATAAATAAAATCTTAAAAAAAAATAATAAAGTGCACAGCTATCCCTTAACATTCGTATATTAGAATTCAGCATAATTTTTAGTGATGGACTGTATATAACAATAGGAAACTGCCTACATTTCTAAAAAGTCCAATTGAAAATCAGCAGCTTTTTTGTTTCCTTATGAAATTGTTAACAACTCACACGGTTAACACTGATCATGCCTGCTAAATCGCAGTTCTGACTGGCAATTTCCCAATCTGATTCATGAAAATTACAATATTTGTTATTAATTAACTGTTTGGTAGACTGAGTTCTTCAAAGCATCAGCTCTACTAGGGAATAAATACAAAAGGGGCTTGTACGGAAAATAACAGGAAACGGATGGAAACCAAATGGGTCCAACAAACATAGCTGTGCATTTCTGTAACTCGAGCTACGGAGATGGGTCAGAGGCTGACAGGTGTTATTATGTCTCTGTTGGGACTTGATCTCATTGAGACTGGTTTCTTACAGACAGAATAGATGAAGAGTCTCAGTTCCGTTCTCAATGAAGCCTCTGCCCGTGATGCATTGAATGCAGCAGGTTTGCTCAAACACACAAATTAGGAAGCAAACCCCTATCTGGGCAGTCAGTCTATATCCCAAGTTGTATTGCCAGTGCAGATCACCTTGCAATCACTAGCAGCTTTTTTCCTCATCTGATTACAGAAGGTGGTGGCAGTGTGGAATATAGAGAAAGAGCAACATTGATTATTGATGCTTATTTTTGGTCAATCTTCTGCAAAAAGATACTATCTTGACAGGCAGAACCATTTTAACCTGATTCTGGGGAGGAGACTCATCTGCTTTTTTTCTCTCTGATCTTTTAGTAGGTTGATGCTGCCTGTCTTCTCTCTTAAAAAATTGCAACACAGCTTACCTATTAAAAGAATCCATAAAACATGACTTAGTGTTATCGTAAAACTACAGAAACCAATTACTAGCACAGCTCCTGCAGGTTTGTGTTGAAATTTCAGAGTATAAGTAGGGCCCCCCAGTTTCCTAAGAGCATTGCTTTTCTCTTGACAGTGTCCCCTAGCCCTCACTTCTATTTAGTCTTTATTTTAATAACATAATTAAAAGGAACTTGAATGTGTTTTTTTAAAAAACATCAAAAGTAAAATTCTCTCTTGTATACAGATAAATCAGTATTACTTTAAGGGTTTCATATCATCCTTAAAATGTTATTGACAAAATTTAAGAATCGCAATGGAGTCACAGGACATGCGGAATTTGGATTTTAAAGCTGACATGTAAAAGCTGCCAACTGTCAAAGTTACCAGTGAAAATTCACAAAGTCACCCATAAACTACACTATGGGACCATCTTTCAGTGACTCCACTGTGGCAGGAAACACCACTGTTGGGCACCAGATCAAGTTGTTATCTTGTGCTGAGATGCCATGATGTCTTTAAAAAAACAGCATCTTGTAATACTAGAATCACTCTCCACTTGGTGGAACCTTAACTCTCTAAGACTTGTGCCTGGCAAAGGACCACTGAGTTTCCTGGAAGCTAGGCAACATTTCTCACTCAAATCAGTTCTTGATCTTTTTCTTTGTGATGAATATTATAAATATTGCAGATTGCAAAAAAAAAATCGCAGATTGCATTAAAAAGGCCCATTGAATATTATACTTAAAAATACAAATAATGCCATTTGGAACTCTACCTAGCAAATTTCAAGAGGCTAAGGACAAGTAAAGAATCAGTGTTTGGTAATTCAAATATTCATATTATTAAAGCCTTTTTAAAAAACATATTGTAGGGCGCCTGGATGGCTCACTGGGTTGGCCTCTGCCTTTGGCTCAGGTCATGATCTCAGGGTCCTGAGATCAAGTCCCACATCGGACTCTCTGCTTGGCGGGGAGCCTGCTTCCCTCTCTCTCTCTTCCTGCCTCTCTGCCTACTTATGATCTCTAGGTAGATAAATAAAATCTTTAAAAAAAAATATTGTAATGAGAAAAACTGTAATTACTATGACTAAGGAAGTATATTAAAATTTTAATGGAACAAAAAGTTGGCTATTCAACTGATCCTTCTCTAAATAAAAATCCTTCCCCAAAGCAAGGCTGTGGCTTAAATGGTCTCTCATACTGAGGAATAAGTTGGGACATGCTTTGGAGGGCCAAGGTGGGGATCCTAGGAAGCTTCATCTCTTTACTAGTCCTCCCCTCACCCTAGTAATCATGTTAGAATCACAGATATAACCATTCTGCTAAGGTCCTCTACATCCAGCGATGCTTAGCCTGCTGCTGGCTTCATGTAATCTGCCTGCATTCATGAAATGACTCGGCGTCCAACTTCAGGTACACAAATCCAAAAAACATTAAAGATGAGTGGTAACATCATTCACTCATCCAGCTTTCTCATGACCTAGTATTGAGAAAGCCTCTCAGAGTTGAGTAATTCCATTTTGCCTTTAGGCAGCTGGGCTCTGAAGGCTGAGGTTCAGGAATGACTGTGATACAGTAACTTCTGAGTAACAGAGAGTTGATTCTGGGCAAGTGACTTTGGGTACCAATCATACATGTAAGGAGTTTAAGAAATATTGAAGAGATACCAATTCAGGAAAAATGATTAAAGGTGGTCTCTCCTCCATTTGGGGCAAATGTTGCAGAAGAAGCTATTTCTTTAGAGTCATTTTGCTCTCTTCACCTTGATCCCTCCAGTGGAATGTAAGAGCCTAACACACAGGTATTGTCTGTCTTTATTCACATACTGTATCTTGACTTAGAATACCTAGCACATGGTATGACAAACAGTACACATTCGAGTAACATTTTAAAAATTAATGTGTTGAGGCTTACAGGTTATGAGTAGAGAAGAGAAGCCAGGCACAGACACAGTATTTTAGTCACCACTCCCTTTTTGCCTCACTGCCACATTCTATGTGTACGACTCAGAACTTCCCTCTAAGAAGCATACTGTGCCCTCTTCCTGCCTCTGATCCCTGATACTTCATAATGGTCTATGGCTGAACTCCAAGGCTAACTGGCTTCTCTACCATGGTACAACGAAGTTTCATTTAACTGGAAATATATTGAAAGGCACAGAATTACAGAATATGATAATGATGATTTAAATTTTAATGAAAAACAACATTCTTCAAATACCCCTTAATGGAACTGGAGGTTGAAAGTGTAATTTCCAGATTTAAGATGTATATATGCATGTACAATTCTAATAAATGCAGCCCTTTAAACATTTTTCCTGAGTTGGTTCTTATGGTGAGTAGGTGACTCACAACCATCCTGATCCCTTAACTATAATAATCAGTGTATCTACCTGAGAGCTTCTTGAGCTATATGCAGAGTTTTATGTAAGCTAGTCCTATTTCTGGCTTCCCTATCATACCATACCGTCTAATATTTGGCTTCAGATATGAATACTGCCCCTATTTTGCCACTGTTGTAGTCCTTCTCACAAGTACAAGATTCTCTTTCTTTCCTGTCTTTGAGAGGCTGAGTATCCAAATGGTGCGTGTGATCCCTTCTGATTTGGATTTTCTTATTGGCCCTTAGCCTCTTTGCTCAAGCTTTACTTCTTGTTTGCCTCATTTACTTTGCCACAAAGTATCTGGCTAAGACTTGGCCTCATTCATTGGGCATCTGGCATTCATGTCCTGTCCTAGCTCACGGACCTCTCAGCTTTGAATCTCTATCTTACAGTCTTTCTAATCACTTAGATTCTGTGAGATGGTCACATTAATCTGTACCCATCCAATGCTGACAAGATAGCATTTGGGGAAAAAAAGATAAAATGGACAAGGTTCAACTAGTCCCAATCCACCAAATGTAGATTAGGTCTAGCTGTAAAACTCCCAAAATGAGTTCATAATGATTATCAATTACATTAGCACTTTCCATCATCTGGCTTCTCTCATTTAACATTATTTGTGAGATTTATTCATGTCACTGCATGTAGCTGTAGATTGTATATTCTCATTGTTGTACAGTATTTCACTGGGTAAATATACCACAATGCATTTCTTTTGGATTTATACAACAGGATGGAATCGCTAAATTACAGGATATGCATCTGTCCATCTTTGGAAGATAATGCCAATTTTCCACAATGGTTGTACCAAATCCCTCTTGTCCCAGCAATGTATGAGAATGACAGCTGTTCTACTTCCTCACCAGCCCTCAGTTTTTCCTGTCTCCTATTGCAGCTATTTGCTGGATGTCAGCTTGTTATCTTTTATTTTAGAAAACTCTGGATTATATGCTAGAAGTTCCTTAGGGGTACTTTAAATTGGTATCTATTCCTGATCTGGGTAGGTAGTTTTACAATGTCTTAAAATGTAGCATGGAGTCTCTCTCTTGGTCTGTTTCTCTCCTTTTAAAAGATAAAGTGCTTCACAAATCAGGAACAAAGTTACTTTAGCCATTAAAATAAAATTAACATGGAGACACAATAATGTGGTGACATTTTTTGGAAATTAACTCTAATAAATAGTTTTATTCTACGCCATTTTTCTAACTGTCAGACTTTAAGATTATACAGTACCAACAAATTGTTCTGTAATTTCTATAATGCCCACTGATGAAAAGAAATTATAACTAAACTTAAAACAACCTCTCTGTGGTCTCTGGTGCCTTGAAATCTCCTATAACCCCACTGGAGGATAAAGACCACTCAATCTTACATGCATAATGATCTCTGGTTCTGTGTGTGGAATCATGAACATAAGTAAGAGAAATATAGTATATCTACTATCTTCATCGGTCTTTCAGACCTATGAAAACATAATTAACCCACATGTAAAAATTAGAATAAAAATCAGTATTAATCAATATTAAACAGGATGTTTTAATTATAAGTGCTACAGCATAATATACTCATTATACTGTATTGTAAATTTTTGTTTCCCACACCAAATGTAAGTTCCATGAAGACAGGAACATACCCATATCCTTTATTACTGTATTCTTAGTGCTAAAATAGTGCCTAATACATTACAGCACCTAATAAATATTCATGAGATTAAACTGAAGGAATATAATACACAAGTTAGAGTAAATAGCCAGGGAAAAATGATTCAGATTTAGGTAGGCAGAAGGGAAAAGAGGGGCTTTTCCAGGCAGAGAACATATATCAGCTTTATACTAGTGTTTCTTTTTACTGCTATTATCCTTTGCACTTTATTTATTTTTTTTTTTAAGATTTTATTTATTTATTTGACAGACAGAGATCACAAGTAGGCAGAGAGGCAGGCAGAGAGAGAGGAGGAAGCAGGCTCCCTGCTGAGCAGAGAGCCCGATGCGGGGCTCGATCCCAGAACCCTGAGATCATGACCTGAGCTGAAGGCAGCGGCTTAACCCACTGAGCCACCCAGGCGCCCCTATCCTTTGCACTTTAAAAAAAAACCATAATTATCTCAATTCATTCCCCCCAGAAAACTATGTAAGTTTAGGGGACTCCATTTAATGAAATAAATCAAAGGTAAAAAGTAAAAAGATCTAGACTTGTTCACAAAAAAAATCAATAAGTCTGTAGATAACAAAACAGAGAAATGAAGAAGTAAGTACAGGGGCGAAGCTCTTCAGCTGAGTTTTGATCTGGAATCAGGATGAGGAAGGACTAGAATCAGGGAATACTAGGAACTCAGTACTTGTAGTTTCCTGGGGTTTACAAATGCTGGATGTCAAGTGGGAATCTGGAGCTAAGCTCACTGCATGAAACCAGGAGGTAATGTGGTAGAAAGAGGTCAGAGGAGAAAGAAAAAGGTTGATGTCACCTGTTACATAGGACTGCAGTTGTGGCCTAGGGAGTCTGCAGAACAGAGACTTGGCTTTATAAACAGTAACTGAGCCAAATTTCACTAGCCTGGAAGTTTGGATCTTGGATCTCTCCAGAATCACCATGGGGCAGGAACATAAACCCCTAGTAAAGATTTATTTGTACTGGGGTTTCTAAGTGGGGGCTGAGTAGAGATAATAGCAAAACCTTTAGATGAGGAGGAGTGAGGAATGTAGAATGGAGCAAGGGAGAGAAAGGAAAATCTCAAAGAAAGCAAGATACATGTAACATATCCAAAGCACAAAGAAACCCAGTGCTAGGTAAATATCAATAATATAATAGGAATGAGAAAAAGAAATAAAGAAGAAAAGGAGAAAAGAAGGAAAGAAGGAAGGTAGGAAGGAAGGAAGGAATAAAGAAAGAGAGAGAAAGAAGAAAGAAAGAGAGAAAGAAAGAAAGAAATTTACAGGACATTCTCATAAGTGAACATAAATAAAAATATTTAAATAGAACACTTGTAGACTGTATATCAATATACTTTAAAAGACCACTACTGAGTAGAGTATGTCTGGAATGCAATGAGAGTTGAACATCAGAAAATCTATGAATATAACCTACCATGTTAATCAATTGAAAGAAAAAAAACCTGTATTATCTCAACAGATGCAGGAAAATACTTGATAAATTTCAACACATCATCCTGATTTAATTTTTTGTTGTTGTTGTAAACAGGAATAAGAAAGATCTTTCCTAAACTAATAGGAATTATTTAACCAAAACATATAGCAAACATTTTTCTTATTAGCTTAATTTCAAATACTTTCTTGTTAAGGTCACAAGAATTAAGAAACAAGCCAAGGATGGTTCTCATCACCCTGATATTCAACATAGTTGGAAACCCACAAAAATAACATAAAACAAACAAAAAATTAAAAAACAATAAATTTAGAAAGAATGATACCAAATTACTCTTATTCAAAAAGTGTATGATTGTCTTTGTAGAAAATCCTTGGATTGGGGCACCTGGGTGGCTCAGTGGGTTAAAGCTTCTGCCTTCAGCTCAGATCATGATCTCAGGGTCCTGGGATTGAGTCCCACATTGGGCTCTCTGCTCAGCACGGAGCCTGCTTCCCCCCCACCCTCCTCTCTC
The DNA here is from genome assembly GCF_002288905.1 of Enhydra lutris kenyoni. Lineage (NCBI taxonomy): Eukaryota > Metazoa > Chordata > Mammalia > Carnivora > Mustelidae > Enhydra > Enhydra lutris. Next base: position 16,448,063 of record NW_019154110.1, read on the forward strand.
TACCTGCCTCTCTGCCTACTTGTAATTTTCTCTGTCAAATAAATAAATAAAATCTTAAAAAAAAAAAAAGAAAGAAAATCCTTGGATAATCTACAGAGGTATCGTTAAAACCTTTGGGGAGATTAGTAGGGTTGCTGGATTAAAAACCAAATATTAAAATAGAAAAAGATCAATCACACACCAATGAATTGTAATGAGTAATAAATATACCAAAAGAAATATAGGCATTTTGTAGGAAAAACAAGTAAAATATTTTCAAGGTTCATGAAACATCAAATATTCTGCCCAATGTATCATCCTCATGAATGGGACTCTATAATATAATAATAAAGATGTTCACTTTCCTGATCAACCCATAAATTCAATGCAACTGCAATAAAACTTCTAATAGAGATTTTTGTGGAAACAGAGAAACTGAACTCAAAATCACTTGAAAAAGTTAAAGTCAAAAAATAGCCTACACAATATTGAAGAAAAAGATGAAGGTATAAAACCTTACCTGTCAGATCCTAACAGTTAAGAGAAAGCTATTTCAGGGGCAAGGATAGACCAACAGGCTACTGGACAGACTTGGATTTTCCAGAAACAGATCTAGACATGTATGGAAACCAAATTTATGACAGAGATGGTATAACAATTCAGTGGGGGAAAATTAGGACTATTTATGAGAGTACAACTAGTTTTCCATAGAGAAAAATATAAATTTGGATCCCTACCTCACACCATGTAGATTATAAATTTTAAGATTTTATTTATTTGACACAGAGAGAGTGAGGGAGAAAGGGAATACAAGCCAGGTGAGTGGGAGAGGGAGAAGCAGGCTTCCTGCTGAGCGGGGAGCCTGATACGGGGCTTGATCCCAGGATCCTGGGATCATGACCTGAGCCAAAGGCAGATACTTAAAGACTGAGCAACCCAAGCATCCCTATAATATAAATTACTTATGAATAAAAAACATGAACTGGAAATCAAAACTTTATAACTTTAAAAAAATACATAAGAATATGTTTACAATGTTAGAACAGGGAAGAAACAAATCCTAAGTGGAATGTTCAACAATTTAGATGCCATTAAAATATAAGTATCCCCATAATAAAAATTAGTACACCTAAGTAAAAAGATAGGCCAATGTTTGGGAAAAGACATTTGCATGTAACACAGAAAAGTTTACTATCCAAATAGATAAATAACTTCTACAAATTCATAAAAACAGAAAAGCAACTAGTTTAAAAATAATAAAGGCTCTAGATAGGCAATTCACAAAAGAGGAAAAGTGAATGACCAAGAATCATATGAAAAAAATGTTTAGCTTCACTAGAAATTAGGGAATTGAAAATTAGAAAAATTAGACACCATTTTATATCCATCCGAGTGGAAAAGTTTGAAGTTTGAAAACAACATGATGGCAAAGATTTGGGAAGCAGGAACTCACAGGAACTGCTCATACGAATGCAAGCTAGACAACCACTAGGAGAGCAACTTGGCATTATCTAGCAATGCTTATGAGGTACACACACCTTAGAATGCAACAATTTCACATCTAGGTACCCTTGAGAAAAATCTACTTAGATGCATTGCTGAAACACTTTTTTTTAATAGCAAAAATTGGCAACAACCTAATTGTTCATCAGTAGGAGAATGAATTAATAAATAGTATTATATTTAAACAATGGAACATTATGTAGAGTTTGAGCAACTAATAAGAGCCATGTGTCCACTTGGATAAATCTCAAAAACACCATGTTGACTAGAAAAAATGTACAGAATGGCACATCATTTATGAAAACTTAAAAGACTGGATATTAATAAACACATTAATAAACAAAATGTGGATAAATATCCAAGACTGTTTTTCTCTGGAGAATGACAGAGCAGAATAGGATGAAGAAAGGGGGCATATGAAAATGTAATGTTTTTTTTTTTTTTTCAACTTCATAAAAACCTAGGCCAAATACTGGAAAATGTTAAAATTAATTAAATGTGAGTGGTAGTAGATAGGTATTCCTTAGAGTCAATTCCTGTTTATTTGAAGTAACACTTCCTCTTTTTAATGAAGGAATCTATGCATATTGCACTAAAAATGCCCATCATGTCTGTCTGCTCACTACTTTATACCGTGGGTACTATCCTTACCCATACTCCTTATCTCACCCCGTACCTTCTCACAACCCTGCTGGAGTCATAGCTAAAGGAACTAAAGATGTTTTCAACTAAGAAATCCCATTTATGCTGGCCAATGGCTTCCTGAAGAACAGAGACCTGAACCACATAGATTTCTTTCCTTGATGTTTGGAACTGATGTGTATTCCCTAAGTGGGAAGCAGGTCTAAAATGTCCTCTCTTTGATGTCTGTGCCTGCCATTTTGGGCCATATGCAATCTGAGGAGGAAGATGAACCAGGTCTAAAGAACTAACAATACTATGAAGAGAAGCCTCGGTTCTTGATAGCTCTTCATTGTTTTATAGAGCTCTCCAATTCAAGTTACTGTAAAGTCCAATTAAACTTTGTTTTCTGTTTGTGGATTTCATTAAATATCTATAATCCTACAATTATCTCCTCCTTACTCCCTTTTAACTTGGGCTTCTGATTTTGTAGTCTAAAAAAATTGTTTAGAAAAGATAAGTAATAGAATCTTTAGTCAATAATCAACACTAAAGGTGAAAACATATTTTAATGATGAGGGAGGTAGAAAGTAGCTTCTGAATATTAGAAGATAGTTCCTGATATTTCATAAAACTAAAATAGATTTCTAAAAAAAAGAATAACATCACTTGGGAAAAATTTTACTTGTCAATATTCTCAACTATACTTCACCACTTCTGCCCATTTGCTACCCCTCACTGCTGTCTAGAGAGAAAGGGCTAGTATAGATTTGGAAATGGTTTGTGCCAGTTTGCAAGTGGCAGTTGTTAGACTTTCAGGAACTTGTGAGCTATTTGCTAAGAATGGCCATTCTTAAAAACTGAATTATAAAAACATAATAAAATAACTTGTATTAAAAACAAAGGAAATACATCAAACTTCTGCACAGCAAAAGAAACTATAACAAAATGAAAAGGCAACCTATTGAATGTGAGAAAATAGTTGCCAATCATATAACTGATAAGGGGTTAGTACCCAAAATAAATAAAGAATTCCTAAAACTCAACAGCAACAAGATAAAGCAAAAAACCAACCAAATAATTGAAAAATAGGCAGAGGATCTGAACAGTCATTTTTCCAAAGAACATATAGTGAGGGCCAACAGGTAAATGACAAACTGCTCAAAATCACTAACTATCATGGAAATGCACACTGAAACCACAGTGAGATATCACCTTTGTGCATTACTGGTGGGAATATAAATGGGTGTAGACATTGTGTAAAACAGTATGGAGGTTCTTTAGAAAATTAAAACTAGAACTACCACGTGATCCAGTAATTCCATTTCTGGCTACTTATTCAAAGAAAACAAAGACCTAACTTGAAAAGATATGGGTACCCTCATACTCACTGAATTATTTATAAAGGCCAACATATGGAAACAACCTAAGTGTCCATCAATGGATGGATAGAGAACATGAAGATGTCTGTCTATCTATATTTAGTGGAACATTATTCAACCATGAGAAAGTATGAAATACTGCAATTTGTAACAACATAGATGGGCCCTGAAAGTATTATGTTAAGTGAAATAAGCCAGACTGAGAAAGACAAATACTGTATGATCTCACTTACATGTGGAATCAAAAAAAACCCCAAACAAATGAAAACCAGAAAGAGCACTCATAGATACAGTGGTTGCCAGAGGCAGGGACTGGGTTTGTTGGGGGAAATGGGGGAAGGGAATCAAAAGATATACACTCCCGGTTGTAAAATAAATAAGTCATGGGAATGTAATGTACAGCATGGCAATTATAATTAATAATCCTGTATTGCAGGGGTGCCTCCATGGCTCAGTTGTTAAGCATCTGCCTTTGGCTCAGGTCATGATCCCAGGGTCCTGGGATCAAGACCCACATCAGGCTCTCTGCTCCTCGGAGAGCCTGCTTCTCCCTCTCCCTTTGATGCTCCCCCTGCTTGTGCTTGCACTCTCTCTCTCTCTCTCTCTCTGTCAAATAAACAAATAAATAAAATCTTTAAAAAAAATACTATATTGCATATCTGGAAGTTGCTAAGAGAGTAGATCTTGAAAGTTCTCATCACAAGAAAAAAATTCTGTAACTACGTATGGTGATGGATGTTGACCAGACTTTCATAGAGATTATTTTATAATTCACACAAATACTGAATCATTCTGCTATATGCCTAAAACTAATATAATGTATGTTAATTACACCTCAATAATTGATGAGTGAAACTCATCACTTCCTATTTTTTTTTTACATTTTATTTTACCTATGGCTTCTGAGCTTATTTGCATCTATTGTTTTTTTTTTTTTCCATTCAAAATGGTCTTTTTTTTTTTTTTTAATTTCTTTTCGGTGTTCCAGAATTCATTATTTATGCACCACTTCCAGTGCTCCATGCAATACAAGCCCTCCATAATACCCACCACCAGGCTCACCCAACCTCCCACCCCCCACCCATATTAAGGCACCACTGCATATCCCTTCTTAATTTTATAGTCAACAGTATCTTTCATGTTAATAGCTTGAAATTGGCCATGGTAGGAGTATCTACAGCACAGATATCAGCAAATACTACACATCAAGGCTTGATTTATTATTTTGTTGATTGTCTAGATTTAAGAAAGTTATATAGAAAATCTTAATTCAGATTAACTAAAAAGGACTGTTGTTTATAGCTGTCATATTATAAACAGTACAGGAACTTGATGAAATATATTAAAAAACTATTATTCAATTTAGTAAAGAAGTTGCTCATGTTACTGATCCATACCTACATGTAAACTACATTTATTCATCAACTGCAACCATAGGCTGACTGTAGATACCAAGAGTTCAGCACAAATCAATGAAAGTATTCTCTGAGAATCAGCTGGCTACATGGAATTTACAATAAAGGGTATTACATATTTTATTATTTTTAAGTTGTGTGCTACACATCCATTATATCAGTAAGATTTATTATATATGTGTGTGTGTAGATATATACATATATATAAAATATAAAAAAAAATATATATATATATATATATATATATATATATATATATATATAGTTTATTCCAGAAGCAGCCTAGAAGGGCCACACTGAAATTACATAATTGATGGAATTGTTAGAGACAGGAAATAACAGACTTGCAATTTATTAATCCTGAGAATTGGGCATATTTGAAATAGAAGAGGTAAGTGAGGAAAAAGGCAACGCAAACTAGCATTTAAAATTTTTTTTTAAGTTTTATCTATTGAAGTAATTTCAACATCCAATGTGGGCTCAAACTCAGGATTCTGAGATCAAGAATCACATGCTCTTCCAACTGAGCCAGCCAGGTTACCCCATTCCCATTTTGTTAAAGAGAGAAGAAGAGAGGGAGAAGAGCGAAATTTCTGAGCAGCTACCAAGAGAAATTTGGCTAACAGTCTTTAGAATATTTCGCTGTGAAATGTAATAGAATTCCCCTGAGAGACTTTAATAAAAATTTACATTGTTTTCATTTGTTTAGGTTTTTGTGTTCCTTTGAATATATATCTAAACTTAAAAGGCCATGGAGCAGCTGAGTTATATTTAGGTTACACAAACATTTTGATCATAAAATTATTATTTAGAGTCAATATAGGTTCACTATAAATAAATTCTACCAAATTGCCTTTGTTCCTCTTACGATAGGTTGTTTATACTAGTGTAGCTTGACAATAACAATAAAAGTGACAACAACATAACTATTACTACCACTAATTATTGCTTTTGTATTACTGATTGCTGTCCTACATTCTTTACATGGATTAATTTGCTTTAAAATCACAACAACCTCATTATTTTACATATCAGGACAAGAAACAGGAAAAGTAGAGTAACTTGCTCTAAATCACATAGGTAGCAAAATCAAGTTAAGATTAGAATCCAGGCAATCTAGCCCTGAAGATCATACTGTTAGTGAACTATATAATGCTGTAACATTGACCAACATCAGCAAGGTAGGATAAAATTCATCTTACTCTTAGTTTCCAAAGGGCACTTAGATATCAGTTTAAAGATAACTGCATGTCAGGATGTTGGAAAACTGCCTGTATCACATATTGTTGAGTGATTTCATAAAAGCATTTATTGAGGATCTGGTTGTTTAACAGAATGTCACAGACTTTTCAGAAGAGATGAAGATGACGATGAATAAAACATGATTCCATTGCAAAAAGCTTAAAACCCAGATAGTCACTGCTTTTATCAATCTTTTGAATGAAGTTAAGAGGTAAATCAAATATGTCACAAAACTGAGTTAGGCTTAAAGTAATTCAAATTCAAAAAGCTCCTAACAGTTTCCACTAGTATTCTTAGCTAATATGTGTCACAGGAATAAATGTACAGGTTTGTGTAGTATTCGAAACCAAGTGCATAAATATAGGACTGGGGGAAAATCTGTTTTTATAGCAGCTTTTATATAGTGCATCTAGAGGTTTTAGGATTAATCTCAGGACTCAAGTATTATTAAAATTTGTGATGTACTCTTAGGTTATAATAATAGAAATAACATGCCTAGAACAAGAACTTTTTTTTTCCCTTAATGCTCTGTGTGCGATGGGTAGCCATCTTGGCAGTATTTTGTTTTGTTTTGTTTTGTTTTGTTTTGTTTTAAAGTTCAGACCATAACATTTTAAGAGGGACATTGAAAAATGTGACTGGGGCAAATGGAAAGGGTAACTAAACCAAGTCATATGAAGGATGGCTGAAGCAACAGGGGATGTTTAGCCTGGACAAGGAAGGCTCAGAGAGTACAAGGGATCAGATTCCAAAATATTTGGAGGGTTGTCATGTGGAAGAAGGAGTCAACTTCTGAGCTGCTCCAGAAGGCAAAACTAGCAAGAGAACTACCTGAAGGTTACCTCAGGTTAGTAAAAGAAAGTTGGAAGTGCTGAGCTATTAAAAATGGGTTGGACTTCCATGGGCTAAGGAGGGGGGGTCCTAAAGAAGATGCTGTGAGGAGGGCTCAGGGTAGGCTGTTGAACTGCATCCTGTTGAACGTCTTCCTAAGTGAAAATCCCGTGATTTATAATAGCACATCACAAATAATTCCCTCAAGTTGTAGAATACATACACCAGAGGATCATAAGTGAAAACTACAATTAACATATGAGTAGCAATTATCTTTATATTACTCCTAGAAACAAAAGAAGCGGTGACATTTGGGTCATGAGAAGAGAGGAAATAGATGGCCTGCGCAATTGCCTCTGTGCAGAGAAAGCCTGGGATCTAGGGGCAAAAGCCCAGGGAATCTGCTCAAGAGAGAACAGTGGGCTGCTTTTATACAAAGAAATGAACAGAGAAGGAATACAAGGTTTACCCTGGATGCAGCTTTAAATCCTTCAGCACAGAGCCTTGCAGTCATAAAAAAGCAAACACAAGTCAGCAAAACCTTTCCAGAGGTGATGACTAGAAACAGAACATATCACTCTCAATCTAGATAAAGGCTACATCCATGTACCGCATCTGCAATGTGGGCCACAGACCTTCCTCTGTAAAGAGGCTTTTTTTTTTTTTTCCAGCCTTGGGGGGAAAAGAAGAAAATGCAACCAGAATGACAGTGAAAATCCTGGCACATGGATCTTCAGGTAAATTACACAAACCAAGTTATTAACGCAACTGGCAAGTGGATGCCTACAGATGGAGTATGTAAAGGGAATCCCACCTAGGACAGGAGAAGCCGAAAGGAGCCAGTAGAAGGGACCAGACTGGTTGAATACAGGGGAAAAAAAATGAAGAGATGAGGTTGAGATTGCAGACAAAGCTCAGCAGAGTCAAGAAGAGTTAAGGGGAACAGACCTGTGCCCAGCTGACAAAAGCCCCAGATAAAATCCCGACCACACCATGCAATTTATTAAAAGCTGTTTCTTCCCCCCAACCAAGCAGCTTCTACTAGTCTGGAGCATTCTTTCTGACTTATTTCATTAACATTTCCTTCTTTTTCTGGAGTGGTCAGAGCCCCAGGGAATCTCTCTCTCTCTCTCCCTTCCCCCCAGCCAGTGGGGCATTGAATGAGAGCCAGAGTGTTGTCTGTGTAAAGAGAAATTGCAAAACCACAAATTGCAGAAAATCGTTACTGCCAAAAATCGAAAGGAACACACAATATCACCATGCCTCTTAAAAAGCAATTGCGCATTTTACAGGCCTCTGGATAATTCAGGTTTGTTTGGCAACATTCTCACCCATACCACCCAGAGACAATTCTCTTCCACCAGAGGCAGGGGTCCCAAAGAACATTTGTAGTTAAAAAGAAACAAAAAATGTGGGTGCAAGTCTTTCCAGGACCCTGTTTTGGCCCAATATGGTTCTATTTTATTCCATTGTGTAGTATTGATTTTATGGCCCCAAGAATCCCAGGGATTCCTGCTGAGACAGAGAGGGCCTCTAGTAAGGATGTAACAAGAATCCCTTAAAGACACAAAGCACTTTTAGATGGCAAACTCCTTCCCAAATGTTACCTTATGTGATTATCACAACAACCCTTTCAAAAAATGCTTTCCTTTCTCTTCCTCTAACCCGTAATAAAGACGCTTAGAAACTGAGGGGTTAACTAACATTCTCAAAATCATACCACTTCAGAGGGAGTGATCTGGGAGTCAGACATAAGCCTTCTGAGTTTTCATCCTGAGTTCCTTCCATCACCCACCCCCTTTCTCCATGGGGGCATATCTTCCTGACTTGGCTGCAGCAGAGCTGGGATTTTATGTGGCCCATACACATTTCCAGGCCCCTGACTTGGAAAGCTTCTGGCCATTCACTACAGATCAAGCCTTGTCTGAATGTGTGATTAGGTCGTTTTCCATTTGTATTGGTTGTATAACACAATCATCATTAGGACATAATGCCAACTCCTGAGGGGCTGATGGAGTCTGGCTGCCAAAATGAACCAAGTCACAACTGCCTGGTGATTTTAATGCGTTTCCATGACTCCATGGGTCAGACCAACTTTCCACCAGTTGCTCAGATGACGTGGAGAGGTGTGCAGACCTGTTTTTGTCTGGATGGTGCAGAACTTGGTGCAAGGTTACTTCTCAGAGTATTTGCTAATAAAATAGGTCACCGAGCGCTCTATATGTGCTTGAGGGGAAAAATGCAAAAATAAAGCAATCACAAATTAATCTCTTAATGTGAAACAGCTAGCTAGCTGTTTCCCGTGCTCCCTGCTCCCCCACCCCACCACCCAGATACAAGGTGCTCTCAACTAACTTTTTGTTGTTGTTGTTAAATGATGGTGAATTTAATTTTTTTTTATTTTATTTACTTATTTGACAGAGAGAGAGATCACAAGTAGGCAGAGAGGCCGGCAGAGAGAGAGGGGAAAGCAGGCTCCCCGCTGAGCAGAGAGCCCGATGTGGGGCTCAATCCCAGGACCCTGAGACCATGACCCGAGCTGAAGGCAGAGGCTTAACCTACTAAGCCACCCAGGCACCCCTCAACCAACAATTTGATAGAGATCTGAGGGTAGTAGTCACATATGTGTTTATGTTGCATATTTGCAGTTAATGACTAAAATGCTATCTTAAATTGCCTTTCATCCAATTTTCACCATGAACACAAACCAAGTATCTTTTAGTATTTAACATAAATCATTTAAAACCAGTGACAAACCTAAATGGACAGATACTGGGTGAGAAAGCTCCCAAAAATGAATATGCAGGAAAGTAAACACAGACTGTTCTCCTAAATAATTTCTATGTTCAGCAGAAAGAATACAGTCAAGGGCACCTGGATGGCTCAGTGGGTTAAGTCTCTGCCTTTGGCTCAGGACATGATCTCAGTCAGGGTCCTGGGATCGAGTCTGGCATCAGGCTCTCTGCTCAGCAGGGAGCCTGCTTCCCTCTCTCTCTCTGCCTGCCTCTCTACCTACTTGTGATCTCTCTCTGTCAAATTAAAAAAAAAATACAGTCAAAAGTTAACACTTGTACAAATAAAATACTTAGGACAGCACATGAAAAGGGAAACAGCTCATAAAATCTAACAAGACTTTATAGGTAAAAGCTGCTTAAAATATTCATAACATTCAGGTGTCTTGATAATGCAATAAAGACCAAAGCAATATAATCCAGAAATTGACATTTAAAAGAATTCCAGTGAATGCATAATACTTTGACATAAAACCTAAATGGCTTTAAGGGTGAATGTTGCTTGTACTGGTGTTTGAATATTTGGTGTATAGCAATGGGATCAATTTATTCTAGAGAGCAAACAAAAGGTATCATCCAGGGAAATCAGCAAAAACCAAGTTTTTCTTGCATTCAGCTAAATATCTAGTTTTCTCAGGGACTGAATGATTCAAAAGAGAGCTTATTAGAACCTGCATAATATATGTAATTAGAGTGAGACCTTTGGATTCTCCTGGGTCCAAGAATGTCTAATTAAATCTTTTCAGTAACTACTCTCATGTATCTTCCATTGGAAACTGTATGAATGAGGAGCTGGGAGTTGATGTACATTCTTGGTATACCTGGCTTGACCTTCTACCTATGGTTGTTGATCTCCTACTTACTAATCTGTAGTGACAAGCAACTCACTACCATTCGAGCTACTTTTAAATAGTTAGAGTCTTTATATTGAATTCATATCTATCCCCTGTTTTTTGAACTCAGGTACTATCAAATTATTCCAGAGACAGATGTAACATTCATATTTCGAACTCCCAGTTCAGACCTGGTTTAATTTTATTTGGTCTTTTAAAACAGAGGGGGTTTCTAATTTGGTACAGACACTAAAAGTACCAAGAGTAAAGAAACATAATACGTGGGAGATTCATTCTAGAAAGAACATGGGTTTACAGCATGGCTGCAATGCAGTACACAAAGGAAGGCATTATTAAGATAACCACTATGCTATTAAATATGAAACAGTCTGTGACTATGAGGAACAACTGGGCAAAGAGTAACAAATCAGACACCTGAGAGAACCTGAATATTCAAATGACTGGTATCACATGATCATCACATACAGAAGAACACCACCTAATTTTTCCACCTCACTTTTTTTTCTAACTTTTTAGATCCAACGTAGTAGCAGCCATGATCGGGTTCAATCTGTTTCCCAAGCAGTTGGTGAGATGCTGCACGATGCTAGACAGAACCACAGTGTGAAGGGGCAGACTCACACTGCGACTGCATTTGTTAAGCCAGACTTCAAAAAGGCAGCAATGTGAGATGGGAGCCATAAAGAAGAGGAGGTTTGAGGAATTACAACTGAGAAGTAGGTATCATTTCAAGAAGGAAATGTACTTACATTTTGCTGCAAGTAAAATGCCTGTCTTTAAAGGGCAGCTTCTGAAACAAAGAGGGAAAAAAAGTGTGTTAAAACAAAAAAATGTAAAGTAACCCATTCCATCTGAAAAAGGCATTGGATTGCCTTTCAAGGTACGTCTGCTGACTGAAAACATGAGGAGCCTGGAGCTGAAAATAGTGTAATTGGGAGAAGTAGCCCACAGAGCAAACATGGAAGTTTACTGTCACAGCTCACCACATGCTCAGCTCCCTGCCCCCAGAACATCCTAGAATTTCGAGAGCCCTTGACACTCACTTTGTCTGCCATGCCTGGTCCTAGGGAGAGAGGAAGAGGAGGGGTCTAGTTACCTTGTTCCATGGCTTAGATTCAGTATTCTCATGCTTCTGGTTCATACTGATATTGCACCTCATTCTCATAGGCTCTGTTCTGACACATTGTTCCACTAAATTAAACTCCTCCTAAAAATTACGATCTTCTTGATTCATGCTTATTTGGGTAAGTGGACAAGTTTTCTTTTCCAAGAAGTAAAGAGCTTTTCTGAGGAGTATTGGATGGGGGGCTTGAAATCAATGCCAGGTTTTTTCTTGTTCAAGACGGCAATAAAAGAAGACACAATTAGACTGTGCCTATGCTGGGAAGGAGTGTGCCAATTGTGCGGGCTATCTGTTCAGTGTGGCCACCTACCAGACAATTCAGCTTGCTTGCAAATCCTTTTCTGAGGGGGGTTGGGGGAGATATTGTGGGGATATATTTCCAAGGGGGTCCTTTTCAGGGTAGTAGATTTAATTGGAAACGGCAAGTAAGTCCCTATGATTGATATGAACAACTTGCATGCTGAGATTCACATGATTCCAGGTCATCTCTATGACTGAACATTCAAGTCATGGGGTCCTCAGACCTACAGAAAGACCCTGTCACGCCACCCACATGGATCTGGATGAGTCAGATTAGTCACCTCGGTGAGCAGTATTTTTCCAAGTTCTGCCATTTTTCATAATAGTGTGACTTTGGCAAATTGACTCAATGCTCCAGGATTGATAGAAATAATAATGAATTGTTTTAAGAGTTAAATAAGATAATACATGTAAAATAGTAACATAAGGCTGGCCTATCTAGTGTTTTACTGTGATTGTTATTACCAGAAGGCCAATTTGGAAAGCCAGATCAAGAAGATACTGTAAGTCTATGAAACTGGAGCTAGAAGGGTGGCTATGGAGAGAGTTCCCGCTTGTGTGAGATGTGTCCTCTCTTGGCAATCTGTGCCGTACCATTGTCCCAAATCTCCCTCCCAGACTGCCTCCTTCCACTCTTCATTTCTCCAACTGCTGAGTACAATTCGAGTTAGATCAGCATCTACGCTGGAATATCCCTAAATGTTTTGGCGAACCACCTAACTCCTCATTTCCTATCCATGGAGATGGTTGGGGGTGAGGTTCCTAATTGACAAATTGTTAAATTATTGAACTACTCGGCCCAGAAAGAATTGGCATAATTCTTATTTCACAGTAGGTGCTTGATGCATTTTTACTGAGTTGACATTTTTAAATGGCTCCTATGGTATAATTCAATAAGATGTTCTATGCGTCACTTCCTGGAATGAGTTAGGGACACTGCTCAGACATACAATATCCACCCCCACCTTTCCTCCAAACCAAAAAGTATACTGAAAATTCTTCTGAAACTGTGTGCCCTTCCGTTCCTTTGAGGAACTTGTTGCTAGGAAACAAATTTAGATAGCTCTCACCTGCTGAGAAAAGTTTTTACTACTGCTTCAGATAACAGGTTCTTCTTTAGCCATGAAAGTATTAACAAAGAAAACGGTCTGTTACTTCATGGATTCATTGGACAAGAGCTCTTCATTTGGGAAACAATTTCACAGCAATACAATTGATTACTTTGAAAACTATTCAGAGCTATCCTTGAGACTACATTATAAAGTCACCTAAAGCAATGTACTGATCATTTTTCTTGGGGTACAAAATAAAGCAATCACGAACAGAGTGGGTGGTAGTGAGGTTTTACAGACCACAGAGAAACATAAAAGCTTGCTTTAGCTTTTCCAAGCTTATCTCCACATTTGAAAAAGAAAAACCTGAATTTTTCAAGAACAAAGAGATCCCTCAAAATTATTAATTCATTTGCTAAATGTGTATTCAGTCCCTGGTTATGTATAGCATACTGTGCTAGGCTTGAAGACTACATTGCCTGCTATCATAATAATGCTTGTTTGATAGGGGAAAGAGCTAGACATTTCAGAGGGACTGCACCGTGATGTAATGCAAAATTACAGGGTGGTCAGTGAGGAGGGTAGGTGGTCTTTGATGATCCAGCCTAGAAAGAGAAATCAGGGAAGTCTAATTGGGGGAATGTTGGGATAACATCTGAAGAAAAATTCCTATTTAATAAAAATGACTGCTAACATTGCTGAGTCTTAATGCATCAGGAACTATCCTATGTGTTTCTGATTCACCTGTTACTCCTAATACTCCTAATGCTGGATCTCCTCTTCACTTTGATCAAGTATTCATTAAAACCTGAGGCTGTGTGCTACAGGCACAGGGATCTGATGTTGACTTTGAAAAGCCTCTGCCCATGGCTCCCGCTCTGGAGGTGGAGGCAATGGTGTCAGATGGCCATGAGTTGGGAGTCTCGGTTCTTCCACTGACTTCCAGTATGACATGCAGTCAGTTATTGAATGTTATGCTTTTTATGCTTATGAAAGCACACATACAAACACCAGCTTTTTGTATATCTCAATCTCTTTGTCTATAAAATGCGAGTAAGAGTAGCACCTGTACCTCCTCTGAGACTGTCGTGCTTTTTGGAAGAATATGCATATAAAGTACTTGGCAGAGACTTTGTCCATTTTAAGTGTTTCACATATATTAGTTCTAATTATCTTGATTGAGTCCAAACTGAAAAATCACTTTACCAAGAACTGCAATTTCCATTTGGATCAAAATATTCTGCACTAGTTCCTTAAATAGTTACAAGGTAATATCATCTCCAAATTCTTCTGTGTCTGACTTAAAGTAGACTCCTCTTTAAAAAGTCACAGTTGATTGTTTTTCATGATTTTTTTTTTTTAAGATTTATTTGAAAGAGAGAGAGACAGCATGGTGGGGAGGGGTGGAGGGAGGGGAGGGGTGGAGTGGTCAAGCCAACTCCCCACTGAGCTGAGAGATTGATGCGGGCTTGATCTCACAACCTGAGATCATGATCTGAGCCAAAATCAAGAGTTGGATGCTTTACCAACTAAGCCGCCTAGGTGCCCTCTTTTTCTGATTCTTAATAATTTTGCTCAAAGTAGTTTTTAAATTTTTTCCCACTAGAGTTTTAAGAATTTTGTAAACATTTCTATTTTGCTTACGGTATTGGAGTTCCACTGTTTTTTTTGTTTTTTGTTTTTGTTTTTTTTCTGTTTTTAGTCTTGACTCTGCCTTTGCCAAGACCTCAGCAAACCCTTCCATGGCCTTGCCATATTTACCTACAATGGCTTCTTGTATTTTGATTTTTCTTAGTTTTTTAACAGTTAAAAAATGTAAAGCAGCAATTTTTTTATAGAAAATTGGAAAATACATAAGATTACTAAAATGAAGGGAAAGAGTTCATAACCTCACATGTTTATTCTGAAGGACATAAAGAAGGGAACATCTTGCCTGACTCTCCAACCCTGTTTCCCAGAGATAATTACTGCCAGTAGTGTGTGAGGGTATCATTCTCAACTGTTTTTTATGCTTACGAAAGCAAGCATACATACATACATAAACCTTTATACCTATACACATATGTTGTTAAAATGTTCTCAACAAAAACAAGGTCAGGCTGTGTAATTCTTTATGCTATGCTTTTTGTTCTCTTACTAGTATTTTTGTGGAGCTACATTCCAAGTTGGTATACATAGATCTCATTTTTTTGAGTGGCTAAATTTATGGACATGCCCTAATTTATTTAACCAATCCCATATTGACGGATGAACACCTAGGTTTCTTGTGATTTTTGCTGTAACAATGAGCTTGGAATGAGAAAACGTTTTGAACATTAGTTTTTAGACTTATGCTCTTATACTGTAGGGTAGTTCTTAGAATTGTGAATACTTTATAATAGGATATATGCAGCTTGATATTAGATGCAGAGTCCCAGATTACTCTTCAAGAAGGTTGAACCTATTCACCCTGATCCAACAATAAGATGTTATCCTTCATATGTATCTTTCACTTTGCACTCATAATTTCTATTTCTTTGAGTTTTTCTTCTCCAAGTGACAATTCTTCCATCTGAGCTTCAAGATACTTAATTCCATTTTCAGCAATGTTTTTGAGTTCCAAGAACTCTTTTTCTCAGATTGCTACTTTATAATAACTTCCCTAGTGTCCCCAGGAATTTACATAACTTTCTCTTAGTGTTCTTTTTATTTTTTCCTTTAGGGATACCTCACAGAGAGCTACCTATTCTGATTATGTTGTTCTTTGCCCCTTCAAATGCTGAGTCACTTTTAATGCTTTGCACATTTTCTCTCCCCATGAGAACTGTTATACGTCAGCACATACCCAGGCCTCCTGACCCATAAGGGAGGAGGGCCCTCAGCACATATGTAGGTAATCTGTGGGGTCTCCTAAGTAGTAGTAGCTTTGCAAGTGGTAGCAGGTAAAGGAAGAATCTTTTCTTGGTTAATGGGCTGGTAGGTTAGCACCCCTCAACTGAGTGGTATAGGGAGGTCTCTGAGTTCTCAGGATCCTCTGCCAAATGTAAAGTATGAGTTATCTTCAAGGGGCGCCTGGGTGGCTCAATTGGTTGGGCATCTGCCTTTGGCTCGGGTCATGATCCTGGGGTCCTGGGATCAAGCCCTGTGTCAGGCTCCCTGCTCAGTGGGGAGTCTGCTTGTCCCTCTCCCTCTAACCCTCACCCCTGCTCATGCTCTTACTCTCTCTCTCTCTCATGAATAAAAAAAGAGCTCTTTTCAAGTTATATTCAACTGATGTAATCTTTGGTTATGGTCTTCCCAGTAATGAAATATAAAACAACAATAAATCAAAAGATGGCTCCTAAACAATAAAGAAATTTTGATATTAAAGCCAAGCTGACATGTCAAACCAAGTGTATACTCTCCTCTTTAGGATAAAGACATTAAGAGGCTCATATAAACATGGCACTGGCAGAAAGCATGCCAATAATATTATGAACCATAATCTGTCCTACATATGGGCATATTTTGACAAAATAATTATATTACACAAACTATTCAAATAATGTATGTTAATTATCAATAGCAGTAAAGTAGGTGGTCCTTTTTTTAGCCAAACATGTACTTGTTTATCAAGTACATATCAGATATTTAAAATGTCTTCTAGGTATTAGATATAAAACACTGACAAAACATAGTGATTATTTTATCACCACGGCATTTGCAGTCTTCCTGTTGCATGAAAGACCTATCAGAAAATGATTCTCCAATTATAGTGACATATGGTAACTACTATAATAGAGCTGGGCCTGGGGTACTACATAAGCAAAGGAGATTCTTTCTAAATCAGATTAAGGCAGATTTTTCCAAAGAAGGGTCAAAATGGGTATATGAAAAAAGTTAAATGTTCAATTAAGTTTGGAAAACACTGGGTTAAAGATAGTTAAGTAGGTCTTTCTGCTGGAGTTCAGCATTTATTTCAAATTCCAGGGAGTGGCAATGTCCCAAACGTATGGGGCTGAAGAACCTTTCTTGGAAGCATTCTAAGGGACACACTTGGGGAACAATGGCCTCGGTGATCCAAGGGAGCTCTTCTAGAGGAAGAGTGTCAGATCTGAGGCTCCAAGATGAGCAGGTGCAAGCCGGAGGAGGTGGGAAAGGTCACTCTCAGCAGAAGAACAGCCTGTACAAAGGCACAGGGAGAGGGCATGGACCATAGTGATACTAAGTAGCCCAAAATAGTGATGCTAAAGAATTTCACAAGACAAAAGTACAGAGATAAACAAGAGTCAGTCAAATCACTCCATCCAGGTAAAGGCTGAACTTCACCCTGAAAGCAAGAAAGATAGTTAAAGGTTCTGACACAGGGGGAAGTATAATGGATCTGCTTTGTCGAAAACCATCACTCTGGGAGCAGCAGAGCTGCACACTGCAGTGAAGTCAGCCTGGAAGAAGGAAGAATGGTAGGAGGAGTTCTTCATTCACCAGTGTCGGTGTTGAGGGAATGAGCTAGGTAGGCCCTTCTGTTTCCCAGAATATATTCCTCATTTTGCAAATGCAATTCTGGCCTAGACCTTGAGTAGATGGTGTGGGAGTTACATTCTGATATAGAAGGAAGTGAGGGGGACTGAATTCCTAAGTGAGAGGAGGGCACCCTGTGGAACAGCATGGGACAGGGGGCAAGGAGGAGGCTGATCTCTTCCAGAAAAAAGAACAGTGAGAAATTCCTGCCAGCTGGGAAGATGGAGGGCCTGGAATGACAGGGGTGCTTACTATGCAGTCCCAAACTAGTTACTGTTCTGCAGTGGTAATAGACTCCTCCATTGTCTCACAGTCTTCAAATGGGACCCCAAGCTGGATGTGGCTGTGAGAATGTCCTCTCCTGGGGTCTGGCAGATATTCACAGCATGGGGCTTATGTCACTGTCCTCACTTTGTCACCTTCTACCCTTTCTTCTTATATTTTCCTTTTTTATTCCCCTCTTCTTTTACCACATCCTATAGCAAAATCTTTCATTCTTTGAGGTTAATTTCTTTGACTGGAATTACCAGTAAACTCAATTTTTCTGGGGGCTGCTGGATTCCTGAAGTGCAGGAGGCTAGAACGTTCAGGCTGGACTGCACAAAGATCAGCATAGAGATCTCTCACCTGGTATCGCTCTTTACAGATGAGTAAACCAAGATCTGGAGGGCTGCAGTGCTTTGTTTTAGGAACACAGCTTATTTACCTCTTTTGGCTTCTGATTCTGCTTTTTCTAGCAGAGCATACTGCCTAGGAAGTCATCTCTTTCTGATTAGCTGATACTAGTCTCTAGAAAGGTCCCTGATTTCTGCATTAGTGGCTTCAAGGTAATAACCCTGCCAGAATAAAAAAGCAGAATACAAGCTACATCCCTAAGGGTTCACTCCAAGAATGTCTTAAAACTCCAGTTACACTCAGATCTTTCCTCTACGACATCTTTTTTTTTTTTTAAAGATTTTATTTATTTATTTGACAGACAGAAATCACAAGCAGGCAGAGAAGCAGGCACAGAGAGAGGGTGAGGCAGGCTCCCCACTGAGCAGAGAACCCGATGCGGGGCTCGATCCCAGGACCCTGGGATCATGACCCGAGCCAAAGGCAGAGGCCCTAACCCACTGAGCCACACAAGCGCCCCCCTCTATGACATCTTTAAAATATTATCTGGCTTGGGATATTTTCTACTTCTAAATACTTCTCACATTTTGATCTTCCGTTAGCTGACAATATAGGCTCATAGAGCCCTTTCGTGTCTCCTAGGCTACTGTCCAAACTCTATAATTAAATAATTAATTTCTAAGGATTACTTATTCACATGTCAAAGAGATGATTTTTGGTGAGGAATGAAGTATCTTTCAAATCTGCTTTAGAGAATATGAAAGTTGATCGATGGCCAGTGTTTACATATTTAGCCATCAATTTTAATGAAACATTTCCTTTGAAGTCACAAAAAATCATGAAGTCCACATACAGAAAATCTAAAAATTATATTGAAGTTTTTTTTATAAAAGTGACCTCAATTGATATTGATCTAAAACTCTTCCAACAGGAAATCCATGGCTCAAATTCCCATGAACCAGAGCACGAACCGGAGCACAAACTGGTTCTTATCCTCTGCAGTGTCTAGCTGAATATTCAACACATGGTGTCTCTTCAGTGCTTAGTGACTGAAGGACCAAACAAGAACCTATCTGGCCAGTAGCCTCTCTCACCACACTGCCTCTATCACACATACCTGTTCCCCGGGACAAGTTCTGTAGTTTGTGGGGCTCAGTGCAAGCATGAAAAGGTGGGGGCCCTCATTTTAAAATGACCAAGACCTTCAAGACAGTGATGACAGGGCACTAAACCACATATAGCGCTCTGTGCTACTATGGCAGGTGTCTGCCCATGGAGCTGGCCCTGCGTGGGCCCGGCCAGCTTCTTGGCTTTCTGATTCTTTCAGGCCTGGTAACTGCACCTCCTGGGCCAAGTGAAAACCCATGCTTAAGCTTCCTTAGCCTCTTCTTTCCTGTCTCAATCAGACCCCTCTCTCTTGGGTCCATGCCTTTCTATCTTCCCTATCTTGTCCCTTTACTGGTGCTTTCTGGACCCCTAGTAAGGTGAGAAAGCTCACTGCAGTCTTTCCTTCTCACTCCACCTACTCACCTGAGTGTAAATGAGGCTCTTCTACCTCCACACTTGCCACTGTTGTTTCAACTTTCAAAGTAAAATTCCAGCTTCTCTTGAGCCCTAATGGTTCTTCCAGATCATGGGCTATGTTGTTCTTGCTCCAAGGAATTGCTAGCACCCTATTTTCCCATCTTATCCCCTACCTCAGCTGCTCGCCATGTCTCATGTCTGCCTCCTTTGGACTCCAACGTGGGGCCCTCAGCTTTTCCTTGCCTCCCACCTTTCTTGGTACCTGTAATGTGTGTGAGCATGACCCATCTGGCTCCCTGACCTCAGTTCATTGACTTCCACAAGGCTGCTGATCTTACTACTCACTAGCATATCTCAAACCTCAGTATTACCTGGAACTATTTCACTTATAAGATGCATATTCTCATCACTGGACAACTTGAAAAATACAGAAAGAAAAAAAAGCAAAAACAAACAACATCAAAGCCAATCAACCAAATAAAAAACAACCACAGTTCTATCATTCAAAGGCATCCACTGTTAGAATTTTAGAAACCCTCCAACATCAGTCTTTTTTCTATGCATAGAAAACTGAAAACATAAGAGTTGTGATGAGTCTTGTCACAAAAATAAGGGATATTGCTCTCATATGGGGTAGCAGATTAGGACTGTTTATTAGGAAGGGCTATTTAAGTTGAAATCTGGAAGCTGAGATGGAGCAGCTTACTGAGGAGAAAATGGAAGGTCATTGTAGTCAGGGTCACAGCTGATACAAAGGTCCTGAAGAAGGAAAGAGCATGTCTTGTTTTAGGACCTAAAAGAAAGCCAGTGAATAAGAACAGGGTGAGATGAATTACCTGGGTGCAAATCCTAAATTATTTACATCAGCCTCAATTTTTTTCTCTGTAAACCAGAGTTGATATTTGCCTTCCCCTAGGATTGCTGGAAAGACTGAATGTGTTCCTCTCTGGAAAACACCTAAAATAGCACCAGCACATAGTAAAGCTTTCTTAAAAGAAGAATACTGTAGACAAACTAGTCAATGTGGAGAAGGAGCAATGTCTCTTCTGCTCCCACCACGTTCTCCTAGAGGAACTTCTATACTCACAGCCATGAGTGACAGATACCAGAGTAAACACATCTAGTTTCTTTGACTCCCTTTCTTCTCTGACCAGGAAGAGGTTGACTTCCTAGACCATGGGAAGCTTGATGTCCACCAGGCTGTGCTTCCATACTGGGTGATGGTTCTTGTGTGAACAGAGTTCCGGGGTCCTCTGTGAATGCTGCAAGGCAGATGTGTGCTCTCTCAGGTCCAGCTGTGACCGGACGGGTGAATTATGTGACTCTGACACTGGGCACCAGTTGCTTCAGTTCAGTGGGAAGTGGGGGTAGTGGGAAGCCATGGTTTGACTTCTCTAGTGAAGCTTCCTACTTGTCCTCCATTTACATGTATTAGATATTCCCCAGCTCTCAATGAAGTTGATACTTTGATACTTATTTGGTGAGGAAGAGGAAATGAAGGGCTAGAATCCTGATGCCTAGCACGTTAGTGCACTGTCTAGAAACCTTAAGATTAAATACAAACATCTGGAGAGCAAAGGACTTAGATATGAGACCACAGAACTTGGAACAGCTATTGTGACGATGGGCTTTCACATGAATGGGCAGTGCCAGCCATGGTTTCTGACTTGTTTTGGTGGCATTGGCTTGCAGTAAATTGTTGCTGAGGCCAATAATGGATGATCTGGACTTAAAGTAGAAAAAAAAATAAACATAACATAACATAACATTAGCATAATGCCAGCTAGATTCCACCCAGGGTAGAGACAATGAGAGTGAGTGCTCTGGCCTTCAGGTTTATGGCCAGCCATGGGGAACTCTGTTCAGTTGACTGAACTTAGGATCCTTTTTAACTTGTTTGGAATTGCATAGGCCCAAGGGGGGCTGTGGAAAGACTGGTTTCCTGATTCATGTAGCTTGCCTGCAGCCTCCTGGGGCACTCTACCAATGGTCTCAAATTGGCTTCTTTTCCATAAAGCTTACATCTTAAATAAGACCTACTTTCTTAAATCCATATCTGATTATGACATGGATTTAAAAGACCCAGGCACAGATGATGACTAAAGAGGAGTGTGGCCCTCAGTTCATTTCTTCAGGCATCTGGCTAGGAAGTTTATATAAAAGGCTGTTTTCTTGAACTCTCTGTGTCTGGGACAGATGAGGTGTAAGGAAGAATGGAATTGGGTTAAAGTACAGGCTTTGCTCTTGCATTCAGAACACAAGCTGTTGGAAATGAAAGAAAGTGAAAAAAGATGCTATGACTGAGTGAAAGTAAAAGAGTTATTTTTTTAGGGGAAATGCAGATTTTAGAGGCTAGGTTGGACACATAAGAACCTAAAACATTCTAAATGCTCTTAAAGTTGGGAGTCAGAAAAGAGGCATGAATGAGGTTTTAAATATCCCACAAAAAATTAAAGAAAGAGAACAAAGGAGACTAATGCCCCAGAGGAAGCCCAGATGTGGGGGACCATTAGAAGCTTCTTGAATGGAAGGATGGGAGAGTCACGGTGGGTGCTGTTAAACACGCCATCTGCACAGGACTACAAGGAATGACTGGGAATCTCAGGATGGAATCCTGCAGCAATCATTTCATTTCGGTAGCACCAAAGTAACACAGCTGTTGAAGCAGGTGCAGTGGGTTGCTGTTAGAAATAGAGCACATCCATCCTAATGGATGGTTCAGGGAGAAGGACAGAGCCAGCCTTAAGTGCACTATGCACTGACCCCCAAGGGAATATCTGGCAATGTCTGGAGGTATTTTTTGATGATCATGATCTGAGGAGGGGGAGCTACTGGCCAGCAAACATCTTACAATACACAGAACAGTCCCCATAACAAAGAAATACCCCAGTGGAAGTGTCAGTAGTGCCAAGCCTGAGAAACTGCCTTAAGGAAAGCCAGGCTAGGCTAACAGCATTTGAATCTGGATGCTGTCCTATGTTGGGCCGATGGGAAGAATTATCCCACTTGGAGAACTAGCCATGAACAAGATTTATTTGAACTATGGCTATTTTGGCAGCTTCTGAAATTGCTGACTTCACATCTCTTATTAAGGAGGATCTCAAAGGACAAAATCTAGAGTAGTATCATGAAGAAAACAAATGAATGGGGCTGAAGGCGAAGAGAAAGAGAACGGCAGGAAGGCACTATGATCCAGCCAAGGGTATTAGCACCACATATGGGAAAGGTAGGGAGCCAAGTTAGGAAGCGTATTACACTTTTAAAAACAGCTGAGTTTGTTTGAAAAGAGTAGGGAAAGAGAAAGGCAAATGAAACACTAGACGCATTTGCTACTGCAAGAGGGATAGGGTGACGCACATGAATGTTCCTGTTACCAATGAAGTAGCATAATTCACTCAGAGTCTGGAGGTCTAAAAATTAAGGAAAGGCAAGTTTTGGGGGAAGAGCACATGGTAAAAGATGTCCTTCCCACTTGAGTACGCAAGCAGCAGTTCCACTGTCAAGACTCAGGGAATCTGTTGAGGACAAGTGCCTAGTAAGAGAAATATGCAAGTAAGAAAGATGGATCATTCAGAGATAGAGCCACAGCAATGGCTTTCAAACTCAGCGTGCATTAGAATCAACCTGGAGGGCTTATCAAACCCAGATTTCCGTGTTTGATCTCCCAGATCCCAGGGATGCTGATCCAACAGACCTGGGTGGAGCTTGGGAATCTGCATTTCTAAGAAGCTCCCAGGTATGCACCCATGCTGCCACATTTAGGGAACCTATAGTGTACAGAATTCCAGTGTAAGAAGCAAAGACAGTAGACACTGCTCCCTGGGATCCTGCAACAGATGGAGACATACAAAAAGCAGAGCAAGATGCTTTTGCATCCTGGGGAAGGCACAGCCCTTGTTTAAACAGGTGCCCCTCCCTCTTGAACATCTTGTTCCAAGAGGGAGAAGAAGCTGAGTCATTCTAAAGAGCCACCCAGGATTCAGCGCTAGGGAGAGGGGCTAAGTGTGGGGCTCAAACATGGATTGAAAATTAAATGGATATACAGCATAGAACAGAGACACAAGAAGACCTACAGATGAAGGCCACCAATGAAATTTCTTAATTTTTGAGTATAGGAGTGTCTCAAATGCCAGTCTCTGAGAAAGGAAACAAAGTACATAGGCAAATTTCCTTCTACCACCTTGCCTCCAAGGATACAAGAAGCACGGTGTTACAAAGAATTTCTTCCCATCTCTTGGCCCAAAATTTCTATGCTCAACTGTTGATGCTCCCAGGTCATGAATTCTAGATGGGCATTCTAACAAAGCTGAAGCCAAGAACATTCTCTTTTTTCTCCAAATTTTTCTGTGAACCCCTCTCCCCAGACAATATTTAGCATTCTGTTATGATCCGTGACTGATAACCTCAAGCTGGGTCCAGTATTTTGCATCCCATCCGCCTCTGTTGTTCTCTGTGCATATTTTCTTTCTGCAGGAAGAGGGATCAAGTAATCAGATTCAGGCATCAAACTCCTTCCTAAGCTTCTCTAACCAGTAAGAGATGTTTCAATTAAACCATGATGCATCTGTCTACTAAGAGACTATCTTGTAACCATCAAAAAAACCCTGACCTTACGAAGACTTGTAATTACATCAAGGAAATACTTATGGTATAATGGTAAATGAAAATATAATAAGAAAACTGAATATATAATATCACAATTACATGAACACACAAAAGCAAATAACATACTATTCACTGATGAAACTGTAGGTGGAACTACATCAGGATGCATACTGAGGTCATTCCTAAGCGGTAGGATTTTTCTTCAAAGTTTCTCATTATTCATAGGAGTGTCACATATAATGAAATAATAAACTTTATCAGTTTTAAGCATTTTAATGCCAGTACTAGCATTAAAAAGTCATAGGGAACTTTAATTTTTTTAAAAAATTTTATTTATTTGACAGAGAGAGAGAAAGAGGGCTCAGGGGGAGCACAAGTGGGAGAGTGGGAGGGGCAGAAGAAAAGGGAAGCAGACTCCCTGCTGAGCAGGGAACCTGATGTGGGGCTTGATCCCAGGATCCTGGGATCATAACCTGAGCCAAAAGCAGATGCTTAACTGATGGGAGCCACCCAGGTGCCTTGGAAACTTTATTTTTTGAAGACAAGAGAAGAAGCTAGGTAAATAAATTTCAAAATGATAAGGAAGGTGTGAGTGAAGATGTGCTTCGAGGTAACCGAAAGACATATGACTGGAGAAAGAGTTTAGGGGCGGGGGTGGCAGGGGGTGGGGGGAGGAATGCTCCTCCAGTAGGATATTCTTGACATTTTAGGACCAGCATAGATTTGATGTGCAGTCATAGAAAAAATGTCCAAAAACTGGGCTGATATTGCTAACCAATTGCAGGAGTGCGAAAGAAAGTTTTAACCCTCTATAGATAATAATGAAAATCAACAAAGTTAGGAACTGCTTTAATGAATACCACATGGGAAAATAGAATGAATTGGCTATGAAAAAAAATCAGAAATCTCCCTTTGAAAGGATGGCTACAGTATCACTTTTCATTACAAATGGGGAATATAAACACATTGCCAAAAATACACATTGTCAAAAGAATTTGAAAAAAAATATTTTAGCTTTCTGTCAGTTGACTAGAATAAGTTTAGATTTTAATTTAAGCATCAAGAGACATGATCTAATGGTTTATGAGCAGCTTTGCAGAGAGAAGAAGTGATAAAAATTGCAAACAGATGATATGTAAATAAATATTTGCATCAACTGGTATAAATATTTAGAACTGCTGACAGCTCCCAATTAACTTGTTTTAATTGCTTCACATAGAAACTAATTTTTAACAATTGTATTTGGCCAATTAACACTTCAGTAGCTCAGCTAAGGTCTTTGATCTTAAGAGTGCTTTTGGGGATAAGCCTCTGGGTAATCACCTCTTTGTATGTTAGAGAAATAAACTCTTCATTCAGTCATGAAAATATAGCTGTCTGTGAGCCTCCTTCTGCAGCCAACAACGTCTTTGTCCAAGAGAATGGAGCCAGAAAGGGCGTAATATTAAATTGTCAAAACCAGTGGTGCTGGGATTGTGCGTAAGAAGGAGAGAGAGGGACAAAGCTCACAGGAGATACTGAATGTTGGTTTGAAATGTCTATGTCATGACAGTGATTTCCAGAAAGTTATGTATGGCCATACACAGTGCCTGTTTTCCTGAGAGGGACAACTTAGGTATCCTTTCACAGAAGAAATCAGGACAGGCTGAAAGCTCACCAATTTCTTGTCCCCCTCCCTCCCAATTTGTATCTCACTACCAGTTTCCTCTGCAAGTTACATACTTCTATTTTTTAAAAAAATAGATACACCTGGCTAGATTGTGCTGGTCTTATATTTTAAACCAATATCTTTAACTTTATTATTTATTTTACCCAGTAACTTTTATTGTGTCTCATAGTATGCCCTCATGCTCTTTGCCAAGTGTTTCTGACTCTCCATCTTCTAAGCACATGGAAGGTTGCTTTCTTGGCTCTTTTGTGGATGAATGAGGTCTATGTCCAGTACTACTTTCAGCAATTTTATCCTTGTGAAACCAATCCCCTTGATTAAATTCCCCATCCTCGATAGGCTTTTCCCTACTCCTGGCTAGTATGAATAAAACATTAAATAACAACTATCAGAGATGAATAGAGAATTAGATAGCCTGGTTATCTAAATTTTTGTTTTTCACAAAT
Source organism: Enhydra lutris kenyoni (assembly GCF_002288905.1). Taxonomy (NCBI): domain Eukaryota; kingdom Metazoa; phylum Chordata; class Mammalia; order Carnivora; family Mustelidae; genus Enhydra; species Enhydra lutris. The sequence continues at coordinate 16,474,495 of NW_019154110.1, forward strand.
AATTTTGATTAACCAAAGTGCTCATTAAGTCTTAATGCTTTGGCACATCTCTGTAAAAGGTATGAATAATTTTTCCTAGCATATTAGTAATTTAATTAACAAACATTTATTAAAAGTATAGTACATGTAAGGCACTGTGTCAACCTTTCATGGAGTTTACAGTTTGGTAGGGAGGGCAGACACTGATCACATAAGTACACAGACAAGTGATGGAGAGGAGGATATGGAACCTTACGCAAGCTTGTGGTAGGGTGGTCTCTTCAGAGCTGAGAAAGCAGAGTTTTGAAGGATAAGCAGGTCTTGACTGTGAAAAGAAGGGGACAATTTTCTAGGCAGAGGAGTAGCATGTTTAAAGGCCTGATGGTAGAGGGGATATGGGTCTGAGGAGCAGAGGAAGTGCTGGAAAGGTATGCATGACATGATAGGTTTCATTGAGGACTGTACACTTTAAGAACAACAGAGAGTCAAGCTGTTGAAGGCATTTAGGCAACAGTAGTGGTGGAAAGGTTATAATGAATGTGATATGACCCAGGGTACCTTTAGGAAGGGTCATGCTTAAGGACACAGAGAAGGTGGATTGTGGGGCCCCATGGTGGTACATAGGTAGACCCATCAGGAGGTGATTACAGCAGTCCCTCCCACAGACTGGGGCTCCTCTGGAGAGATACAAGGGGAAGGACAGCATATACAACAGGAGTTAATCTTTTTTGCAATGCTGCAGAATCAGCTCATGATCCCAGATCACCACTATAACTACCTATTCTCATTAGATAAGAGTGTAACCTATAGAAAACTGGGATGCCTTCAGACTAGCAGTTTTCCTTCTTTTCATCAAAGAATGCAGAAATCAAGCACTGGTTACTTTCTATGCTACCGTCCATATACGTGTATACTTATTCATTCTCAGGTAATCTGTAGCTGGATACTATACGACAGTAACACATACACACATTAGAGCAGGATGGCATGCTGGCCTCTCTTTGATCTTAAGAGTGCTGTCTAGTTACAGAGTTGCTTATGAGGCTACTCAGAAGGGCAAGGAGGAGTTAAATTAAAGATGCTGGACCTGCTATGTCTTCAACCAGAGGAGTTCTACTTTTACCTGCATTAGATATTGGGGTTCTGCGTAATATTTCATTTTTAAGTGACTTAAGTGTCTGACAGCCATTTCTGTTCTTCTCTTCTTAGGATGGAGAAACTGAGCCCCAGGAAAGTGAAGTTACTTGCTCATGGTGAAATTGTCAATTTGTGGTAGGGTCAGAATTAGAACCAAAATTTCCTGACTCTACTCCACTGCTCATGGCTCTTTCTGATATCAAAAGTAAAGTGGGGGCGCCTGGGTGGCTCAGTGGGTTAAAGCCTCTGCCTTCGGCTCAGGTCATGATCCTGGGGTCCTGGGATCAAGCCCCGCATCGGCCTCTCTGCCCAGCGGGGAGTCTGCTTCCCCCTCTCTCTCTGCCTGCTTCTCTGCCTACTTGTGATCTCTCTCTCTCTCTCTCTCTCTCTGTCAAATAAATAAATAAAATTTAAAAAAAAAGTAAAGTGATATATTTACTTATCTTATAGACTAAAAAAAATTCCAGGGGCGTCTAGGTGGCTCAGTTGTTTGAGCATCCAATTCTTGATTTGGGTTCAGGTCATGATCTCAGGGTCATGAGTTTGAGCCCAGTGTCAGGCTCTGCACTGGGCATGGAGCCTGCTTAAGGTTCTCTCTCTCCCTGTTGCTCCTACACTGCCCCCAACACTTGCACTCTTGCACACACTCTCTCTCTCAAAAAAAAAAAAAAAAAAAAATCCTGCTCTGGAAATCTGGAGAAGTGGCTGTACTTTTTTCTCTTCCCTGGATACTTTAACACTGGGTAGAACCACACACCTATTTGTTCCTCTATTTAGGATGAAAACTTTTTACAATCCATGCCTTCCAGTAATGTTCACTAAATGAGGATCTGCTTGCCATCATTCAAACATTTTTAAAATTCACTTAGCAAACATTCATTAAATGCTAGAATATGTCACCTACTACTAGGTTCTGGGGATATGAAGTACCATGTGAACATATCATTTTAGTAGAAGAAATGATCATAGACACCTATATGCATGAGCACAGATCCATGGGATTACAGAGGTGAACTGGCCTTAACTGGCTGAGCAACTGGCACTGTCATTAGGGTTTCCACATTTACTAAAAACACAAGGCTCCTAGTTAAATCTGAACTTCATATAAACAAGTAATTTTCTTACTGTAAGTTGCCCCATATATTGCATGGGACATACTTACATTAAAAATTTATTTGTTGTTTATCTAAAATTCAAATTTAACTAGATGTCTGTATTTTATTTGGCTACCAAGCTGGTGCAGCTGGGCTGACTAGTAGATGAAGTTCCATGGGGTCAGTATGGGAAAGTTACCAAGACACCAAGAGATGTTGAAATTCACTAAGGAGAGTCAAGTGAAAACGCCAGGAAAAGTGAGGATACTGGGGTAGAGGCGGGGAGAGAATGCATCAAAGTTGGGGATCAAAGTTGAGTTTGTGATTTCACATTGTTCTGGAAGATCAAGCCAACGTAATGAGAACCAGAACAGAAATGAGGTGTATGACCTTTGCCTACTGGAAAAGAAAAAAAAAAAATCACTACTTTCAGAAAATATCCTCTTAAGAAACCCATGAGACGCAGCCAAAAAAATATTGGAATAGATGAGTTCAGTAAGGTCATTAAGTATGAAATAAACATTAAAAAGTCAGTAGTTTTCTTTTGTAACACCAATAACCAGTTAGAAAATATAATGGGAAAAGACTGCATCTGGAAGACCCTCAAAAATATAAAGCAACTGCGAATAAACTACAGAACTATGAAATGTGTTGGGCTTACATAAAAAACAAATTTAACACTATCAGAGACATAAAAGGAGAGGAAAATCCGAGGAATCGTGCCATATTTCTATACCAGAAGACCAAATACAGTAAAGATGTAAATTTTCTCATAATTTATTTTTAGTACTAATGAAATTATAACCAAGATCTCTGCAAGATATACAGAGAATCATCAAAAATGAATCTAACAATTACTTGGAAGAAAAAAAACAATAAAACAGCTAGAAAAATAAAAGAGAATGTATTAGTGAAGGGGGTCACTAAACATACCTGACATTAAAACATTGTGAAACTACCTTCCTTCCATCAGAATTGCATTTGGAAAGAAAGAAGCAGAGAAGATAACAGAGTAGATCTGAGAGTCCAGAAACAGAAACCTTAGTGTCTTAGTGCCTACTTACAATCATGAGAGAAAACACAGACCGGAGAGGGAAGAGAAGGATGGATAAAGATGAGGTCCCAGAGAACTGGATACCTGTTTGATAAAAACCTTTTTTTTTTTTTTTTCATTTCAGAGGAAACACTAATTGCCAGATGCACTAAATAGTTAAATGTGAAAATTGAACCAAACAGAAGGAAATAAGGACAAATATTTATCTGATCTTGGGACTTAAATTATTTTCCATGTGGTTTAGGGGACTTGGAGCCACATAATCCAGCCAATCAGGAGACCTTAGGGGTTTTTTGAGTGTTAGATTTGTCCTGGGCAGAGTGTGTACCAATTGCAAGGAAGGGGCTCCTGGAAGCTAGTTAGAAAACCACTGGAATAATCTTCAGACTCTTTAACTAAAGGTTGGCAGTAGGGGAAAGAGAGCAGAAGGATATGGAAATGAAAAGTAGCCTGCCCTGAGTACTGTGCGTCTAGACACAAAGGAGTATGCTGGGGATATGTCAGATGGTTCATAAAAGGGTAGTTTTTTTTTTTAGTAAAACCTATTTTTATTATTCCCACATACAGGACCTCCCCACAATTCAGGTCTTTTAAACTCCCTGCCTAGCATAATCAAATTCAGTGTTTCCCACTTTCTATGTTTTCTTTTCTCAGTCCCTGGAAATATGATATAACTTCGTTTCACTGTAATCGATAAAATATTGTACAGTGTGTGTGGAATCAGATATGTCTGTGTTTTTATAAATGCACATTAGAGAGGGACAGGAATGGGACCGAACAAGGCAGACTTGTTCATGCTTTTTAATACAGATATGCTGTACAAAACAGCATGATCTGTCATAAAATGAAAGCTAATATTTGAAAATGAGATTGCAGTCTCTCCATGTTTAAATGGTTTTCCTGGGAGACAAATCTTCTTTCATTTGAACAAACACATACAAGTGTTTTTTATGGAGTACTAGGAAATACCCAGCAGCAAAGTTGTGTGTGTGTATGTTGGGGGGTGGGGTATAAACGGCTGGCTGGCAGCTTGCGTGGATTCCACCAATACAATTCTGATCAAGCCACACTTGGACCTGTTCCCAATATTATGTCCAAGTATCGATTCATCTGACACAATGTGCATGGCCCTGTTGATTGATGACAACTTTTCTCTAAGCATTTAATATTCTATTAGGCACTCCAACAGCTCTTGGTGGTTCAAAGAGAAAAAGAGCATAGTGATCTCCACCTCAGGGTTGAAAGGCACTTAATCCAGTCTGACTGGATCTGACTTTGATTAAACCTCAAGGTCCCACACTTTGCTCCCTAGTACAATTCCTTGAGTGGGTATAGAGAGGAAATAATCATTTCTTGCATTTACATACTCCCCAAATGGAGTCATAATTACGAATTTTGGATGTCCTTCTCAATACCATGTTTTTTCTTGTTAAGTATCCACTTTTATTTTAGTAAGAGATAGTGTTAAAATATTGAGGGTGGGACACATTAAAATCTAATGTGATGTATCTACATGCTATTTGTAGGTAATGCCCATGCATTTGTGTTACTTCTCTTCATTTTAGTAAGACATGCATGGAAAGATTTAGTAAGGTATGGATGGAGACTTACGTCCCTTTACTGACTGGGAGGTGATAAAACTCAAGGCATGCACGGAGCAAAGAGAATAGTATGCTCAGTGACTCTCTCTCTGAGTCTGGCTGCTGCCACAGACCCCATAGTCTACTTTGGGAGAAAGAAACTGGCTCAGAACTATTCTTTTTGCTTTGAATGTAGAAGCATCTGCTTCCTCTGGGTCCTGGGTTTTCACACAGAGCCAGCTGTTTAAGGAAAGACTTGGTGTTTGACAAGAGGCAAAGCGTCGTAGATAACAGCACAGGTGAAGTGAGGGACGTGGAGATGAAGGCCAGGAAGGGGTAGGGGGTGCTGAATCTCTCTTCTGGTACTATGGCTATGTGCAATAAAATTCTCTAGAACACACTCATCCCACAAACGTTCATCAAGGGCTCATCAATAGGAGCTATGCAGATCCTTGAATGTACAGAGATAAACTAGACACAGCTTCAAGGAGCGCAGAGTCCAAAGAGGGAGAAAAAAAGGATTTCCAGATATAAGTCGGTGTTGTGTTCCAAGTGTCCAGAAGCACCAGAGAGGACATTCAGTTTCCTGGGAGAGCTGAGGGAGATACCTATGTAGATGGCAGAGTTTGGAGGCCAAAGGCATATTAGCACTCTCAGGGTAAGCTGTCAACATGTGCTGATGAAACAGTCTTTCCTGTACAAAAAAGCGAGGTTAAGGGATGCGGCTTATGTGTCTGTCGCACCCTCTCATGAAATGTCTTCAACTGTGTGCATGATGCTTATTCACCAAGGACGTAGGTGGACAGTAGGGAAGAGGGGGAAGGATGGCTAGTTGATACTGCTAAGCTTTATCATTCCATTTATGAATGACAGAGTGAAAGATACAAATTCAGTCTGAAATTGTGCTCGCCCCAGCTCTGGTTGAGTAATAGCTCCCCACAATGCCCAGGCTCTAATCCTTGGGGCCTGTGATTGTGTTCCCATACATGGTAAAGGGACTGTCCAGATGGGATGAAGTTTAGGATCTTGAGATGGCAAGATTATGTTGTATTCTGCAAGTGAGCCCTATGTGATCATAAGGGTCCCTGTAAGAGGGAGGCAGAGGGGTACAGCAGGAGATGCGATAACTGGAGGAGGAAGGGGCTACAAGCCAAGTGCAGAGGCTTCTACAAGCTGTAAAGGTAAGCCCCCAGAAGAAATGCAGCCCTGCTGACACCTTGACTTTAGACTTGTGATCCTCAGAATTGTAACAGAATAAATGTGTGCTGTTTTCAGTCATTAAGTTTATGATAATGTGTGACAGCCACAATAGGAAACTAATACACCAGCTCCTAATTAATATGGCTAGAAAAGTGGTCTCAAAGCTTGTAGGTTCTTAGAGGGTTTTAGCAGACATATAAACTTACACTGGCTGCATGTGATGTTTAATGATACCTCCTGAAAGTAGAAGGCCTTACTGTGCAGGTGTGTCCTAAGGGGATGTCCAGCGGGCCTATGTCACCACTGGACTCTATGAAACCTTAGTTCCATCTCTTCTCCTGGAGTGGACCATTTCTCCGTGGTCTGGGGTGACAGATGCAAAGTCCATCTCCTGTGTCAAATATTTTTCTTCTACAGAAAGTGACCTCAGAGATCTTTGCTTAGATCCACAGCACTGCTCCTGAATGTCACAGTGGACCAAGTGGAATGCTCCAGAGCCACACCACTGCTGGAAGTACTGACTGACTCCTAGTAGCTCCATGCCTTGGATGAACCACTTAACCTCTCCTGAACTGTAAAATGGTATAATCACACAGATCATTCCTGACTCACCAGGCTATTGATAATATACGTGAAAGAGCTTTATAAATTCTATAATGCTATTCAGATGTGAAGAATTATTATTTTTATGTGCTCAAAAAGGCTGGCACAGCCCCTCTCCCAGGTGACTAAAAAGCATATGTGATTTTATTTGCTCCAATAATTTTATTCTTATTAGTACTTGCTCAGTATACTACATGGGCATACACAATGCACAAAGCATTTATTCTTCTTCTGGCTGCAGTAACTACGCCCCTCTCCCTCCAAATTTACCCTTGTAAAAACAAATAAGACTCATAAAACAAAACAAAAGCAAAAAAGTGGGATGGCGGGTGGCATCATTCACGAGAACTGTGTGTCACTGAAAGCACTGACCTGTCACTTTGCAAATGAACTGCCTTTGAGAGTGGACAGTTCATTCTTTTAAGCAAGCAACTCTCTAAAAACACAGATCTATTACTCTTTCTTCTCTCTCTTTTTTTTCTCACTTTAATTTTTAACATGGTTTCCTAACCTTCCACTTCAAGAGGTAAATACAATTCTGGCAGAGTCCTGGTCTAATTTAGTTTATTAGGGCTTTTACTACAACTTTTAAGCACTCGCTGATTTTCAAAAACATATTAAAATGGCCATGGCCAATCTCGTAGATTGGTACAAGTCCACATTTCCCAAACGACTTAATAGTCTGCAACTGTGCCAGACAGAGAATGATTTCACCATTCTCTTTCCCACAATCTAAAGGCTGGATATTGTTTTTTAACTCTGTGGTGGGAAGAAGCAGTCTGCTTTGCCATGCTAGTCTCTTCCCTAGAATCCCCTCCTACAAGTATTATAGGCTCCACTGTCCTGGAGGTCATATTAAGTCCCCAAGGAACTTTTTTTATAGGCCATTTCTGGGACTACCTGCCCTGCCCTGGCCTGTTCTTAGAAGGTAGAACCCCTAAGAATTTTTCCAAAGTTTGGTATTTTGGGCAGCGGATCAGAAAGGTTATGGAGACCTATAGAACACCTATGGAAAGGTAATTAAAATTGGGGTTTATGTCTCTAATTTCTCTGTCCTTCTCTTTCTCTATATCTTTTTCAATTGCCAATGACAAGTTCAGCAAACATTTACGTAAAACAAATAAATAACTGGATAAATATTTTAGTACCATTACTGTCAGGCTCTGTACTAGAACACCAGACTATGGAGCCAAACTCAAAATCTAGTGGAGGGGAATCACATCAATATGCATGTGCCATGTAACACTCTGGGGCGACAACTGGGGTTAGAGTTTTGGTCAGGTCCCAAGGAGACATAGTTAGCCACATGACCAGAAAAATTGAGGGAAACAAAGATGATGGATTCCTCAAAAGAGTGAAACTCTACTATACAAACACTGTGCCTGAGAATCACGTTGCATTTCTGACTTGCAGGTTGTTATTTTATTTCCATCTGTTAACTTCTGCATAGTCCAGAGAGCTACTGTTTGTCTGATGGTCTAAGAAAGGCAGCACAGCACTTTGATATTCTTAATAGCTGGAGTGAGGTTCTGGTCTGAGTTCGGTTACAGGTAGTGAACTCACCTGGATCAGTCACTTCATTGCTAACCTAAGCCAAAGAATGCTGAATCTATCAATCTCTCAGGGTTGATCTAAGAATCAAATGAAATCATGAGAACAATGATTTGTATGAAAATTTCTACAATGACACTAAAGTTGTGCCTGGGTGGCTCAGTCAGTTAAGCGTCTGCCTTTGGCTCATGTCATGATCCCAGGATCCTGGGATGGAGCCCCACGGCTCCAAGGAGAGGGAGCTCCTTCTCTCTCTCCCTCTGTCCTCTGCCTGCTGCTCCCCCTGCCTGTGCTCTCTCTCAAATAAATAAAATCTTTTAAAAAAATTAAAATGACATCAAGCATAGAGGATTATGTGTATATCACCTAAGAAATTATAGCTACCAATATAATGAGGTGGTTTTGAATACCCAAATCAAAGTTACTGTTATGTTCTTTCCATGTAGTATATATGAATACATATAACTACAAAAATGCACACCTAGGACACACACATATATACATATATGTGCATATATAACGTGTGTTTGTTGATGCTAAGAGGAAGAGAAGGAACAGGCAATGGTCTGAGCACTGGAAGTTGACCGTGACTACTTGGCAGCTGTAATGGGTGGGTACAAATTCCTTCTCAGGAGGCCAGCTGTCTGAGCTACCACTTCCGGCTATGTCCTTCTAGGTAAGTCGCTTCACCTGCCTCCACTTCATCATCACATCTATGATGTGAAACAGACACATAACAGGGTGGCCTCCTTAGGTTGTTACAAAGATGAGATGACATAATATGTATACTTTGTAAAGAGTCTGGCACACAGTGCTGGATAACTGCTGCCTAGTACTATTACCATGAAATCTTACTTCTTTAAAATAAAACTTTGGGGGAAAAAATTCTCCAATTTCAGAGATCAGGATACAAAAAAGAATACTACAAAGATGGGTAGTATGGGCTCTAAAACCTTCCAGATAAAAAGACATTTATGTAGAAAAGATGAAAATTCTTCGCTATGTTAAGCTAGAGATGTTATCAACATTATACAGAATTAGCATTATTTTTCTAATAATAAAAAAATGTGTCACTCATTCCCTATATAGCCAACCAGGCTCTGGGGAAAGGCATATATTATGTTAGCAAATTGAAATAGAAACTCCTTTGAAAGCTGCTCAATAAAGAGCCCTTAATGTACTATATATAATGTAGGGCAACATATTTTGTAGTTAATGAACCCAGAAGCTAAAGCCAATGATGTTGCTTAAAATCAGTGCTCTTTCCTTGATGCTACAAGGTAAATTAGCATCAAGTCCTCTGTCGTGAAACTTTCAATAAAGAACCGATTATATAAGGCATTAAGCCTTTTTCTAATTACAGCTATAAATATAGATAATCAAGTCATTTTGAGTACTAAAATCAATTTCACTGTTTATGCTCTTGCCATGCTATATATTTAGCTGTTGACTTTTAACTTGAAGACATAAGCAGCTGGTGAAAAATATCCTTAGAATACTAATTATGTTGTCATGGGGGATACCGATAAATGTTGCCTGTAGGAGAACTAATAAGGACTGAACACTTTAATTGTTTTACCAACTAAAACACTAAATATGGGGAGAACCTATGATTCCATTTCATAAATTAGATGCTAACTACTTTTCTCTGGCTATTTTCAAAAGTCTCATCTCTACAGTAAAGTTCTCTTTAAGTGCTTAGTTGCATGTGCAGGCCTGGGGCTGAGATGGAGTTTTTGACCTTGAATCATGGGGTTTGCACATTTGGGTGATGTGAAAGGTAAGAGTGGGGTTACAGAGGAGGCTCTGATTCCCTTTTACCCACTCACAAGCATGGAGAGGACCGCAGACAAGCTCCCTCACCTACTCGCAGGCAATACAGAGAATGGCAATCCTCCTGAGGTCAGCTCTGTCTGTTTTCACTTGTCAAAGGCAGGAAGTGACTGTCCCCTACAAAAATGTTATCCAGCAACTATCAGAGGGACTACCTTTCTTCCCTTGGGGAAGATCAAATAAGGGATGGAGAGACCAAAAGAATTTCCACCAACACTCCCCTGTAGGAGAAAAATAGAAGACTACCTGAGTCCCCCATTCTTCCTCTGTGAATCTACAGTTCTTAATTTTTTCATTCACAAAATTGTTCAGTCACAGAAAAATATTTATTGAACATCTTCTCTGGTCAGGTATCATGGTATGGGCTGAGCTCAGTCTCTTGGTTCTCACATGATAGAGTACACAAGAAATGCTCCTTAAATTGAAGTCAGATTAAGGGAAGTTGCTTTCACCTTCAGATTTGTGGGAAGAAGGAAGAAACATTTTACTTGGCTAAGTGCTGGTCTTACCAAGTGCTGGGCTCTAAACTGGGTACCTTAAAACCTGATTTCATTTTTCCCCCAATAGACCCCATGTGTAGGTAGGTAACTCAATTTTATAGATAAAGCAAATGAGGGTGAGAATGGTTAAGTGACCTGCCCAAGGTCATACAGCTTGTGAGAAACAGAATAGATGAAAATCTGACCTTCCTTCTTAACAAATTCAGCTTTCAAGTCTCTGTGTTTTTCCATGCTGGTCTAATGGCAGAAAAACCAAAGCCCATTCTCCTGTCCCTACAAATGCCTCTTGTCCCAATTCCTACCCCCCCCCCCTTTTTTTTTTCCCTTGGCAATTTGGGAAATGTATTCTCTTCTTGAAGTTGTCAGGACCACTGAATGCAGCATTTCCAACAGGCCAAGGACTCCTCATTCAGCACCCAGAGAACATGGGTGACCTGGCAGAAGTCTGGCCTGGTACTTCTGGAGAAGGAAACACAAGGGGTTTGCTTTCCATTCCCCCCCCCATGTTGCTAAGAGCTCAGGAAGTGTTAACAGGGAGTTCTCTCCATTTCGGCTTCTCATTTCCTTAGCTTAAGAGTTTCCTGAACTACGTTTGAAGGGACACTGGTTTTATGACCAAGGAACCAAAGTTCAAATAGGTTTGGGAAATGCTATATGTTATATTCCCATGATGATTCATGACACTCATCAGCATATAAAAGATTCTGAGAAGTTCTGCAGCAAAAACCAAACAAGTAAAACACATTCTGTTTCTTTAACCCATGCCCTGCAACTAAAGCATTATGCTCCTTGGAAAGCCCTTCCTCCCTACTCTCAGGATAAAAACCCTACTCATCCCCAAGGATGGGTTTGAAAAATACAGTTTTGCAGCCCCAGGCTCGGCAAGTCTGATTTGGGAGAAGTCCAGAGAATTTTAAGCACCTTCTAAAATACCTATTTTAAGCAACCTGTAGATAATTCTAAGAACCAACTGCTGAATTCACAGACAAAACCTCAAATCTGAATCTAGTTTAGCACTCTGTTCAGGAATCCAGGGGCTGAAATGTGTTCCCACCAGCAAATTTAGCTTATGTTGTCAATTATTTATATCAATAACTTTATATATCCAGTGATACAGTTTATAGAGGGGCATGAATGTCCTCCAAATAATAACTTCCCATAAAATTTTTGAAGAGGTCCTGCTTGTTCTCTTCATGCCCCCAATAATCACAGGATATTTGAAGCAACCTGAATGTGCAAACCGTTGGGTCAGATGGTTCTGGGTCTCATGAGAATGCACCTCACGACTAGTTTACTGAAGTCTCCAGTTTTCCCTTTGAAGATTCCTATAACCTTTTTGGATCTTTCACTTGGTTACAAAAAAGTGGGTGAGGACCTGCAGGGGAATGATGAATGACATCCAGCCACCACCAAGAGACCAGTTACCAACCAATGTCAAGGGCTGGTTGCACTACCATACAGGAAAAAAGTCTGTAGATAGGAATTTTCTTTAGTAAATTGTATATTTACTTACAGTAAATTTAGAAAATTTATAGTATATAGTAAAATTATAGTAAAATATAAAGAGGAATATTTCTTTAGTAGTTGTCCTGTGTTTATAATCAATTCTATTGTGACTTCCCCTAAGTAACAATGAAATCCCCACTAAATCAAGAACTTGACTGGAAAATACTGCCTTGGAACTTTAATATTAATAACGTGCTGAAAAAAATTCCCAGCAGCTTAAAACCAAAAACAAAACCTGTGCTGGCAGCCATGGTAAAATTAGGAGCTTAGGCAGTTTAAAAAAATAACACTAACATCACAGAAAATAATATTTTCACAACTTGATTCCTGTTGTTGCAAACATCATGGACTGCAGCCTATAAAAGGCATGTGTTTTCTTAAATGTTACAGTGGTCTTTTATCTTGTGAGGCAGTTTCTGATTGCAGCAAATAGGTCCAGACAGAACACTGGAGTCGCCCACCATGGGCTTGAGCACCAGCCAAAAGAGGGAAATTAATAGTAGGCGGACTACAAAAACCCCTCCTGTAATCTCCTTTTCCAGGAAAGATGGGCCAGGAATCTCCAACTTACTCTTGGCTTATGCTCCTGAGCAGCTAGTCAAGCTGAGGGTGAGATGGCTTTCCACATTACACATATCATCATGAAAAGACGGGATAAGCTCCCATGTTGGGAAACCAGAACTCCAGCTGCATTGTGGGGCAGCAGCCGCAAAGTGTGCACACATGGCTCGTGGCCATGCCCCCTTGAATATGGGCCCATGTTCGAAAAGGTCACAGAGCTCCAGCACAGGTTTGTGGTTGGATGGGGACCTCCTTAGGAAAACCAAACCAAGTTGTTAAGTGGGATTCATGATGGCCAGTCAGCTGTTTGTTCTGCCAGTCAGTCTGGAATAATGCTGTTATTCACCAAGGAGAGAAGGGCATGTGGGTCATGTCACCTGGGGGCTTGAGGAACTGTGTCCTTTTCTGCAAAGAGGACAAGGGTGGCCTGAGTTCCTGGAAATTCTAATTGAGCCTTCTTGGAATTACCTGGCTTGCTTGTTTTGCTCAAGGGGTGGTAGGGCTGGGGTGGTAGTATTTAGGGGGATATCAAGAGTTCCAATTTGGGTAAGAGGGATTATGTCCTGAGAGGACCATATTCCAAATGATAGGATGAATCTTTTCTCCCACAATTTATAATCACAGCTGAGCCAGTAACCTTGTAGGAAAACAGGACATGAGTTTGAGCGCCTAGATTTCCCCAGCTCTATCCTCTGCCTCTGCTCTTTGCTGTAGAGCTTGTTCTTTCTCCTCAGAGAAGATTTTCAGCATATAAGGCAGGTGATGTAGTTCAAGTCTTCATTTGCACGCAAGTCTTGAGAAAGTGCTTTGGGTACTTTGGGCCAAATGTCCCCCCTCATCCCTGTCATCTAATATTTTGTGAAGGCCAACGATGTTCAAAATATGGGATGAAGCACAGACTTTGACACAGTAACCACAAGGAATGGTTAAGACATTCTGCTTTGCTATAAATGGAGTTCTCTTAACTCCTTGTGCTCATTGAACGGGTTCCAACACATAACAAACACTCCAGTCCCATGCATTCCCAAGCGCATATCCATCAAAATCCAAACTTTAAACTTGAGTAAATATATCTGTCTCACAAAGTCCAAGGTATTTATTACAGGGATCACCCACTTCAGGAATTTAAACAATGTTCAGACCAAGGAAAAATTTCTTACCAGGGGTTTTAAACTCCATTTCCCCTCTCTGCAGCTGGCTAGCAGAGCCTGGCATGAAAAAGCAAGTGAGCCAAGCATCCCTCACTCTCCCTTCCTCAGTCCGGGACTCCCTGGCCTCTTTAACCCCTCCCTGCTCAACCACATGGATTTGCATCATTTGCAAAAAAAATGTGGTGGGTGGGTTAGTGCCAAGCTGGCTGAAACCCCTCAGGGGACTCATCAGGGTGGTAAGAACACCCTTCTTATACACACACACACACACACACACACACACACACACTCCTGCCATGTCACACTCCGCAAAATCAAATACCAGAGATTTAAATGAGAAAATCATGAAAAGGTATTTTCTTGTCTCTCCTTCCCCTCCCCCACACCATCCAATAATAGGCTATTAATTCCAGCCATTTTAGACCGTCTAAAGTGTGGTGTGTAAACCGTGGCTGCATCAATCAGAGTTGTGTGTCTAGTTATTTCAAGCATTCCCTGTTGGCATAAAGAAAGGCTGGTTTGTCTGCTCCAGCCCAACTGCAGCTGAGATCTGCACTGATTGATAACTGAATGCATGAGGTGGAAACTTCTATAGCTGGGGTAGCAGGAGCAGGCGTAGCTGAGTGATCAGGGGGAAGGGGAAGGGAGATGTGGGGGCTGGTGCCTGAAGGGTGGGGAAAGGTGGAAATGGACGCTGACAGGGTGTCTTATCCAGTGAAAGTAGGTGGGGGTCTGGGCTTTACTGTCTCACTCTTGCCCACCAGTCTGGCTGGCTCTGATGTCACAAGTTGAGCTGCCTGTTCCTCATGATGACCATGGCTGCTCGGCAACGTGTGTGGCAAATTCCCCAAACAGCTCAACCCCCAAGTGCCCAGCCCCAATGTCAGAGATCTTGTGGATCTCTGTGATCATTGTGATCTGTGATCACTGAAACACCAATGTCATTATCTTATGGACACCATGAAGTCTTAGCAGGAAATTTAAACATACTAAGAGCTGCAACTGGCAGTGTCTTCATCCCAGACAAGTTCTATCCAGGATTTTTTTCCTTAAATCTCTCTCCTTGTAAAAAGTCTTAGTTGACTGCACCTCAAAGTTCCTACCCTGTCATATCTTTCACAACTTTTCTAGGCTAAAAATGACAACATGAAGGGCAAAAAAAAAAAAAAAATTACAGAATATTCATATTTTGATATCTGGCTACAGTCCTGCAGGCATCAGAAGACCCCAGTTTTTCTTAAGAGAATAGCAGTAGAAAGTAGTCTGAGTCTAAAAATTAGAAAATCTTTATTTTATACAGATACGGATATGGATTTTCTTTCTCTTATTATTCTTCACCTCAAAATCTGGTGGGGAGTGATTGGAGCACTGGAGAAGAAATAATGGCACAAAGGGAGATAATTAACTCCTTGCCACCTAATAAAAAAAAAAGAGAGAGAGAAGGTCCGTTTAAGTGTATGTGCTTTAGACTCATTTTGACCTGAGTAAAACCCACCCGGGTTACCACCTGACCAACACCCAAGGTTAAGCTTGGCTTTTGAACATGAACATTCAGTCTGGGGGAGGAGAAGGATGAAGTGGGCCTGTTGACTGGAAAGATCAATCTTCGTTCACCCTTGTTCTCTGACTTGGGAGTAAACAAATAGATTTGAGAGGGGGTAGGCAAGGGTCTGAATGTTGCTGGAGCTTTCTTACGCAAAACCCAAGCAAGGAGCTACAGGTCTTGTGTTCTGTCTGATGACAGGGCCCTTAACAGGAATGAACAGCTGATACACAGGGTGAAATCAACCATGCATCACCAAAGATGATGGTGAGAAGGAGTAAAGGCTGTCCCAAGGGCATGGAGAGCCAACGAGGGGTAATGCAAATAATTGCATCAGGTCTAGCCAAACAGATTTCAAGCAATTCACTGAAAAGATCACTCCCTAGGGAGGCAGGCCAAACTCAACCTTCTCCTCCCTCCCAGCTGAGCCAGAACGTGACTGCACAGTACACTTGCCAGGGATTCCAAGCACTGTCAGCCCGAGTCCCCTGGCTGAGCTACCAGAAGACTCCAGACAAGTGTCACTAGTGGGCTGAGGGGGCACACAGGCCTTTGAAGGACGGCTGGCAGAGGACTGCTGCCTCGTGAGCTTCTAGCTTTTCTGGTCAGCCTAGGAAATGAACAAGGGAAGGCAGAGATGACAGTGTCCAGGAAAAGAATGCAGCCCCATCCCTCCCAAATGCAATGCCCACAATGTCAGACTGACTCAGGAATTCTTTGGAAGGCAAGCGTGGAGGAATCTAGCAGGTGGCACAGAGAGACAGCAGATCACCTACTCTTCCCCAGGACTCAGGTGTACAAGAGAAAAGAGAGAAGTGTCTGCTGCAACCATGAGGAAGCATTCAGACAGGTTGTAAAAAATGTCAAGACAGGAACTTCATCTTCTGGATCAAAAACTCTGTAGTGGGCCCCAGAAATCTGTATTTCTATGCCCCCCAGGTGATGTATATTTGTTCATTCACCAAATATTTCTTGAGTACTTTCTTTGCGCTAGGCAAACAGTAAGGAAAACAGACAAAGACTGCCCTCCTGGGACTGACATTCTAGTAGGTGAGACAGTGAAGTGTGTGGCAAGGTGCAAAGTGCTGAGTTCCACAGGGAAACAGACAGCAACAGCAAGTGCAGATATCCACGCAGTCTAAAACAGGGTGGTAGGAAGGTCAAGGAAAGCCTCACTGACAAGGTGACAGTTAAGCAAAGACTTGAAAATGGTGAGAAAATGAGCCATGCCAACATCTGGGGGAAATACATTCTGAGCAGAGGGAACAAGCAGAGCAAAGGCTGAAGGCAGGAGCGCGCATGAGTAACAGCTTGCTGGCAACACGGCAGAGCCTAGGAGCCCTGAGGAGGGTCCCAGGTGAGAACCCAGAGGTAGCACAGGTCCAGAGTCACTGGCACACTGACATCTGAACACACTCCTCTAAAACTGGGATTCTTAGAGCAAGCTGATAAAATATTGACCAATTCCCCTCATGTATAAGAACCTAGTTTCACTGATTTTATCCACGGTTGGATAGAGGTCTCAGGACACTGGTGGAGTAAGCTCATCAACATTTGTAACTGCAATTATTGCTGTGGGCCAGGCTCTGGGCTAGATGGTGGTGATACAGACCCCAGTGAGGCAGCTTGGCCCCTGAGGACCTTCTGTCACGTGGCAGGGTCTACAGAGTAACCACACAGTGCGGTGTTTGCCAAGAGTCAAACGTGTAGTGCAGACACAGATGCTATAAGCACCTGGAGGAAGGACTTGTCTCTCTTGATTGGCCTGCTTATAGACCACCTCCTGAAATGGGCCGCGCCTGACAGTACTATTAGGTGTGAGGTAGGGCCTGCGAAATAGCACAGGACAGGGGCCAGCTGGGAAAGTGCTCCCTCTTACACGCTCTCTGGAAGCCCCAGATGGATGAGCCTGGCCAAAAAGTTTGTCCCACAAATGTGTCCCTGCAGCCCTATCTCTAATTCCTTGGCAGCTCCCCTGGTTCCTGGATCTGGCGTCTGGATTCTTAGTTGGCACCTGTCACGTCCTGCTCTTGGGTTCTCACTGCCACCTCCTACCATTGACATTGGAGGCTTCTGTGGCTCTACCCTTTGTATCTGACTGAGCTGGTCACCTGTTTGTTGTTTCCCAGACTGGAACCTGCTGGAGACAGTTCTTCCCAGTGTGATGTCAGAGACATTTCATTTGGCGATAAGACAAAGGGAAAGGTGGGAGGAAGAGACTGGTTACTATCAAGGATGCAGAGGAAGAAAGCTGTAGGAGTTTTTGAGGGAATGAGGAGTATATCATTCTCTCTAAAGTTAAAATGTAAATAAAGGAATGGTGTACTGTCGCCTCTTCTGAAGGACCCATTCTTTCAAGTCAGATAGACATGGTTTTGAATCCAAGTTCTCCTGTGTTCAGGTGTCTGATCAGGAGCTAAGAGGTACTTAATCACATTTAGTTATTCTTCTCACTTGCAAAATAAGGATAATAGTATTCACCTTTTAGAATAGTGGAGTATAGATAAAATAGATAATCAATATAAAATACCATGGATTTGATAAGAGCATAGTAAGCATATAATTAAAACCAGAGTCATTTTTATTTTGCTACTACTCTAGGCTGAATGTTTGTGTTATCCCAACTTTCATATGTTAAACCCTAACACCGGTGTGACAGTGTTCGGAGGTTGAACCTTTGAGAGGTGATATGGTCATAAAGGGTGGAGGCCTCATGAAAGGAATTAGTGCCCTTATAAAAGAGGACCCACCCCATCTGGGTCCTCTGGCCACGCCTTTCTGTTATGTGAGGACACAATGAAGACAGCTGTCTGTGAACCCAGAAGGGGTCCTCACCAAATGCCAAATCTGCCAGGTCCTTGACCTTGGACTTTGCAGCCTCCGGAACTGTGAGACATAAGTTTCTGTTGTTTATAAGCCACCAGTCTACGTTACTTTGTTAGAACAGCCCAGATGGACTACGGCAGCTATCATGATTATTTCTGGTACTAACAAGTACAAAAGAATGCAGGGGGTCAACTTCTGGAAGGTCTTGATCAAGAAGATTCAATTTTAGGATGGTAAAAAACAAAGCTGGGACAGAGACCCTCCTCCTTGGTTCCTCCACTAGCTCTGACTCCTCCTTCTTTCCTCCTTGAGACGTCAGTGTTGGACTGGTTAAGGTCTGCATTTCAATCACACGCTCCCTTGCTGTTTCCTGCCTTCTCCTCTGCGTGGACATCTGTGTGCCTGGACAGTCTTAATGTGTCCATGTGAAGACGCAGACTAGGAGGGATGTAGCCCAGCTGGGGACAACCTCTTGTTTCAGAGACTTGCCCTCTTCTCAGAAGGATACCAAAATGAAGAAAGTAACTTTTCCTTGCCAGTTTCCACAAAGTGAAATGCCAGTCCCTAGCCTTAAGATTTTTTTTCCCTTCTGTTCACTCACCCTGTTTATGGAAAATGAATCGTGAGACTCATTTACACACAAATGGAGAGGTAGTTCGGGGATAAACAACAGAACTTCCTTGGAATGCCCTGGGTGCTCATCACACTGCTGTTATAACCAGCGCTGTGGACTCTGGTTTGTAGAGATCCTACTGGGGTATAAGGTGCCACTTAGGCCAGAGGGAAAAACAAGATCCTGGCCCATCCACTGGGCTAATTAGTGCTGGAGACAGGATTCCTGTCTGCACATGGCTCCTTCCCTGGCATGACCCAGGAGCACTCACTCCAGACTCCAGCTCCAGTCCCTTACCTTCATGGGAGGAGAGGGCAAGTACAAAGGCCTAGGGGAAGGACAGAAGACAATGCCTTGGGCTATTTCTACCTTCCAGTGGTGGCCCCACAGTGAGGCCCATTTCCTGTCTAGTAAGTTTCCTGGAACCAGTCCAACTTCCTCCATTGAGTTTCTCACTCCTGCAAATCTTTTCTTTGGGGTCCACCCCTAAAATGCTTGGTTCTCTGGAATTTCTACTGCTCTCTATTCCCTTCTGGATGCAGAAGGTAAGTTTAGAAAGGGACTTATAGCAACATGAGAAAAGCAGAGACGTGTGGTGGAGAAGAGATATAAATATGGGAATATTAGGAAGACTTGAGGACATTTCATGAGATTGGCCTCATACACATTTCTGTGCCTCCCAATGACCCACCCACTCAAACATCCCATCAGCCTCCTGCAGACTTTGTCACTTGTTCCTCTATGTTCTTCTAGTGCTTGCGACTATTTCTATATTTGCTTTGGTGGTTATTTGCTTAGGTATGAATCTCCTACTCTGGGTAGGTAACCCTGTAAGATAGGGAGCCTGCCTTATTCTTTGAATCCTCAGTGGCACCTGGGATACAGTGGGAGCTCAACAGATGTCAGCTGAATGAATGAATCGGTGCTTTCACTAGTCATTCTTTCCCTTAGACCTCCAAGATAATTTTTGAAGATACTTCCATTTTTGTTTTTCACAATGGAACAAGGAAGGTATGTGAATCCTGAGTCTTACTACAGAAGCAAATTCTCAGAACCCAGAATGGGGACCTTAAAAGTTTCTTCGCCTCAGCAAGGCTGACGCTGATGTATGTGGATTCTCCAGACTGGACTGAATGGGCCCTCTCTCCTATTAACACAACTCCTGCAGTCCGAGCTTCCTGATAGATCATTAGATGGACCCAAATCAATAAGAAATACCCCCGGCTGCCCCCAACCCTGCTGCCTCCCAGAGTAAGCATCTTCAGGATTCACCAACGAGGCTGCCAACAGGGCAGACACTTGCCACTAAAGCAGCACTTGCCAACAGGGCAGCTACAGATTTGTTATTGTTACCTTCAAGCTGTGCCCTCAGCATGGCTTGGCAACACCCCCAGGGACCTTCAGGAGAAGCCTGCTCTCCACTCCAGCCAAAGATTATTTTACTTGCCTGCTCTCCTCTAATCTCTTATTGAGCCTACATCTCCTCTCCTTTTCCCCTTCACTCTTTGTGGATGCCCCTCTTCACACTTCATAAGGAAGTTAGAAACTCCCAAAGAGTTCATCCATCTCCTGACCTCTGTACTCTTCCTTTGCTCCTTTCCTTTAGTTACAGAGGACAG
Source organism: Enhydra lutris kenyoni (assembly GCF_002288905.1). Lineage (NCBI taxonomy): Eukaryota > Metazoa > Chordata > Mammalia > Carnivora > Mustelidae > Enhydra > Enhydra lutris. The sequence goes on from NW_019154110.1 coordinate 16,494,845, forward strand.
CACAGCCAGACCCCCAGACTGCTTCTGGATGTCATCCCTTTGCCTGTCTTCAGGAGTCATTACTTTGTTCCCACTTTCTCTTGCACCTCCAGAAACCCCACCTCTTTCACCTGGATAACATACCCTGTTTTTAAGAAGCTCTTTTATCACCCTGTTTTTAAGACAAAAAACAAACAAACAAGACCCCCTTGAGACCACTACTCTAGTAGAGTGGAAGGTCTACCTTTATTTTTCTTCACAGTCAAAATTCTGGAAATGGTTCTCTAAAGCCTGTTCTGTCCACTTGCCATTTATTCCTCAACCTCTCCAAATAGTCCTCTGTCCTCAGAAAGCACCAGCTCTGACCACTGTGGCAGATAAGAGTCATTTATACACAAATGGAGAAGCAGTTTGCAGTTAACCAGTGGAGAAATGATGGAAGCTAGTACAAGGATGGGTTACAGTGAAGGGGAGATGGGAAATGGATTAAGTCTGAAGAGACTGTAGGGGTGTGGCCAAATGCAGGTATTGATAGACTGGACAAATAATGTAAGAAAAAGAGGAGTCCACAGTGACACCAGGGTTTCTGGGCAGCTCAACTGGAAGATGATGCTCCCACTTACTGAGACAAAGCAGACTACAGAGGGCCCATGACTGTGTCCCTTCAGTACTATGAGCTCTGTGAGGGGGCTGCTGTTTCTCACATATTTACCACTATTTCCCAAACACCCAACCCAGTGGGCTCTTATTTAATGAATAAGTCTTAACAGATAATACTATTAGTTTCATTAGGATATTTTCAGTTGGAAGTAATGGAAAACCTTGATTCCAATTAGCTTAAAAAATAAGCAGTTATCACTTCACAAAACAAAGAGAGCAAGTTGTGGGCCTGACCGATTCATTTCAGCATCTCTCTGCTCTGTGGACCTCAACCTCAGACCCATCCTCAGGCTGGTATGCAGCAGTTCCAGAGTCACATCCACCCCAACCATAGGAGAAAGAGCCAGTTTCTCGCTCTTTCTCTCTTTCTCTCTCTCTGCCCCCATCCCTCTATCTCAAGAGTGAGAACACTTTCCCCACAAGCCACCTAGCACACTACTCCTTTTGTTTCATGGGCAGATTGGGGCATGACCTCCTTTCCAAGCCAGTCAGGGGAAAGGAAGCATGATGAAGTGACTCAGGCCCTCCTCTGAAACTCGGGTGGGCACCGCTTGCCCTGGCACCTGGCTGTAACGTGGTTAGGAAGATACCCGAACCAAGTCTGCATTTTGCTGAAAGGGAAGAGGAGGGAAATTGGCACCTGTATGAAATCATTATTGCCATGCTGACAAGATGCCTTGTAATAATAATAATAATGAAATGTAGGCTTAAAAAGAAGTTATGTGAATTCTAAAAGTGTTTGTTAAAAAACAAAACAAAAGCAAGTGCTTTGATACTTGTGGATCATCTAGCTAGAACAATTATTCAAAATGTTAAATGAGTCTTGTAATTAATTATCGCTCTACAACCATAAAAACCACATTTCCTATGAATTTAAGATAACTTATGAAAAATAACTTCAAATTTCTTATTAAGGTTATTTACTAAATACTTCTTGAGCACTATTGCAAAGACTCGAGTTGGAAATAGAAAAGGAATAAAAATCTATATTATATATACAACTTGTCCCAGTTCATCAGGAGAAAAAGAGGAAAGGCACCAACAGTTGCTGAAGATCTAATGTGAGTGGTGAGGTCATTACATTTAATTCTCCCAAGAGGCCTACAAAGTAGTCATTATTATCCTCATCAGACATTTCTAATGGTCACCAATATCTGGTTCACCTCTCCATCTGAGTTCAAGAAAGCCTGCACTTTCAAGGCCCACTGAGGTTGGCTCAGTGTCTAGAAGTCACATAGGTCACTTCCGCATTGGGCATTAACCATTGCTGTGAAAACTTCTGTTCTCTTCCACTGCCAAAGCACCTGGAGTTCCATGTGTCCAGGATGACATTGCTGCAAGATGGGAAAGTCAGCCTCTAACCCCCTGAGGCCCCAAATAACTCTTAGAAGCAGGGCTTTCCATTCACCTGCAATGAATGCGCAGCATGAGTGAGACACTTTTGTCGAGTTCTACCATGGAGAGATTTGGGAGGTGTGACCGCATGATAGTGCAGGATAGTCAGTCCTCACATAGTTTAACCTAATATAGATAAATGAAGGTACAGAGAGTTAGGTAACTTACTCAAAGTCACCCAAACTAGAAGAATAGGGCTATGAGGACACAGGCTTGGTTGGCTCCAAAGCCTGTACTGTCCTACCACACCACGCCAGCTTTCAAATTATGTATACTGCTTTCACAAAATTGGCACTCAATAAATGTTTGTTATTACTAATGGTAACTTACAAGTTCTTATAACATATGTTTAACATCTGAGCCAAGATTTTCAAATAGGAATATATATATATATATATTTTTTTTTTCCCCTCATTAAGCCCTTACACTAAGTTCCTAAGGTAAGTCTTAGTAAATTTCTTTCTCTTTGCCTGTCTCTTCCTCCTGCTAAACAAATAATTATTGATTTTTTAGGATGACCTAGCACTCTGTTAGCTGATGTCCAAGAATTAGACTCAATGACCTGTCTGTGGACTTACGACTAACATAACTAGAATTTAAACATACCTTGTCTTAAAATATAAGAGTTTCTGTCTAGAAGGGGCCAAGAGAGCTATGTAAGTATCATTAAATATAGTAGTCAAGAAAGTTAGAGAGGTAGTAGGGTGTTCTCATGATTGAATAAAAACCTATTGTGGGGACTCAGATATGGAGGGCACCATCCCTTCCAGCAGGGGTTACAAGTAACATTTTCACAAGGCTCACCTGAGCTTTGTAGAATGGGCAGGATTCTAACTTGAGGTCTGTGACTCAAAAGGGCCTTCCAGTGACCTAAAATCCTGCAAAACGCATTTGGAGGAAATGTTTGGAGTGCTGCTTGCCATACTGTGGGCTCTGCATTGCAGCAGTGGATGAGATTAAAAGAAGAGGGTAGGACTGTGGAAAGTCAGCACAGGAAGCAACCTCAGAGATCAACCCATTCAGGGAGGTCAAACAGTTCTGATCTCAAGGGTTAACTCTGGTCTGCTGGGCGTGACTGCATGGATGATTCTGAAGCTCACTGGTGCTCAGTAGGAAAAAGCCGAGGACTAATGAATATGAGTTCTAAGGGCACTATAGGAATGGAATGGCGCATGAATGCCATTCATGTTGCATTTTGGATCTCATCCAATCACTTGATTTCACAGTCATGGGAACTACGATCCAAGATGGAAAGCAATCCTTTCAAGGTCACAGGGCTTCACTGTGGCATGGGACTAGAACAAAGACCACCTGATTTCTTCTCTTGTGCTTTTTTTCCCCTCCACACTAGGAATCAGATTCTGGAAGCCCTTAATGCATCTGAACTATTATGTAAGTGAGAGGGAGGCTCTGCAAGTTTTTCAGCAGGTAGACTGCACTGAAATGACAGGGAGGGCATACCACATAGAGGTCCACGTGGAAGGCAGAGCAGGAAAAGGGTTAGGTGAATTCCAGGGCAGAATAAGGAGTGCAGTAAATGCACCTGAATCAGGGCAATGGGAGGGGAAGAGGATAGAGGAGCATAATTACGACAGAGGAGAAAGAGTTCTCATTGGTGTTAACAATGCTGACAATGCTGTTCATAAACAGGATCAAATCACTGTTCTAGAAAGTGATGCCGAAAAGGACATTTCCCCCAAGAAAGCCCAGACTAATCCCGTGTTTAAACAATCCTTGGATGTTGTATTCCAGGCTAAAGTGAGCTGTTTCTCTGAGTGCCAAACACCCATATGAAAATTAAAAAAAATGAGTCCAACATCTGAATGTTTGGGCTATATGACGCCAAGCGTCCCACACAGCTGATTCAGAGGCAACAGGAGGGCATGTGAGGCTGACTGCTGGCACGGGCATTTTATAGATTCCACTAGGACTCTGAGAAGTTGCGGTATGTAGAACACATTACCCAGACAGCGCTCATTTGTATTCTCTTGGCAGATCTACTTCACTTGACAAGGAGATGAGACACAGGGAATACCCACCTGATCTCATGCCAATAAACTCCTGCTTAGCGTAGTGAGTGGTCTGTATAATACTGGTCTATATACTACAAAGCAACAGTCTCGAGAATAGCAAATTACGATGGCACAAAATGCTCACTCGCTGGGTAATTTTGAGATATTTTCTAAAAAATATCTGTAATTGTTAAGCCACGTGACGGAACAGAAAGAAACAGATTCATATGGAATTTGAGGAAAATCTGTATCTTTAAAATCCTTAACAGAGTGACAGAAACAGAGTAGGTACTTGAGCAATATAAATTTCCATTCCATTCCATTGACAGAGAACTTAAAGTTCATAAGACAATTCAAGAGAACCCCATTTCATTTGATGGAAATCAAGTTAGGAGGGCCCTGAAACAGGAACAGACTTTGCCCAGTGCCACCCAACTAGCAAATGGAGAGGACCAGCTTTGAGTCTATGCCTTTTGGCCTGAAGTCCAGTGTACTTTTCACTACACCATAATAATGAACATATTATGTATATTACCATTTCTTCTTAGCAGGCTATAATTTTGGCAGTCCATACTGGGTTTTATTTTCCACTGTGGCTTGTGCAATAGTTACCACCACTGAGTATTTTTAACCGACAGAACAGATTTCTATTGAGAAACAAATTTATGCATTATCCTGAGAAATGGGCTGAACTCTGTAACATGAGGCCCCAAGAATAACTTGGGGATCACAGAGTATTTTTCAACTTGCAATCTGGGGGACACTAGTCCATATTAAAAGGAACTTTGGTACTACTTTCAAATAAAGAGGATTTCAGAACTTCTAGATTGTTGATATTATGAAAGCTGCGTCTCCCAACTGTTCATTTCTTTTTTCATTTTAATTAATTAATTCATTCATTTGTCTATCCATTAAGGATTTATTGTGTGCCAGGCACAGTGCTACGGGCTGGAGAATAAGAGGTCTCCACAGTCCCCACCTCAGGAAGCTCATAATTTGGGTAGAAACAGACACAGTAACAATGTGTTATATGATATGGCATGAGAACAGATACAGTGCAGATGGACAGTGTGCTTTGGGATGTTGAGGAGGAGCATCTGACTGAGACTAAGAAGCAGGGAAGTGGGCACGGAAGGATTCCCAGAGGATCTGCTGTCTGGGTTGGCATGCAAAATGCTTCCAGAACTCTCCAGGATTAGAAGTGCATCAGATATGCTGGAGGTCTTCCCCAGCAGAAGGGTGGGAAAGCATGGTAAACAGAGTATGTGGCCATAGTGAAGGAGGATAAAAAGATGTGGGTGGGAGGCAGATTCTGAGAGGTCTCAGAGTCCAAATGTTCACTGTTTAATACACACAGAGTGTACTTTTTTTTTTAAGATTTAATTTATTTATTTAGGCAGAGAGGCAAGCGGGGGCGGGGAAGCAGGCTCCCCCCCTTTTTATTTTTTAAAAGATTTCACACGGGGTGTACTTTTTATACCAAAGTCATCCCAGCTACTGCTGGTGAAGGTTCATCCAAATTTTGTGTGATTATGTCATTATATGTATAAGCACCGACACACACATCCCACAAAAGACATCCCATTATGCTGATATGCTGAGGGAAGATAATAAACAAAGCTGATTTAAGTTTCTAGATGATCTCTTCCTCAGAGATGGAACTGGAGCTTTCAATCATGTTAGCTTGTTTGTTTGTTTGGCTTGCCATCTAAATCCAGTGGATTAATGTTCTCAGACACTAGAAGTGAAGGAGAAGGAGGGCAGACACTGTTTGGCAAAGCTGACTGGACTCACTGGAGAAAGTCCCATTGTCCAGGCTTTGATGGCACTGAGATCCCATCTTACCCCTATAGAGATGAAACAATAAAGACTACCTCTAAACTTTCAGGAGCAGACTACCTCTCAGTTCCTTGGTCAATGGAGTACATCTTTCCAAGGAAACATGAGTATGGAGGATGAGGTCTAGCAAAAGTAGACACTGGTCATGGGAGAAGACCACAAATGCGTGTGTTGAAAAATATGAATCATAGGGCCATAAACTCAGAGCTGGCAGTTTTAGGAAGCAAGTTAAATAGCCCAGGATCCAGCCAGGGCTTTCTGCATCACTACATGAATATTGTTTACTTCATGTATTGCTCAAGGCTGGACAGAGTCAAGTCTGAACAGAGGCCAGAGTCGAAGAGAAAATCTGTATGTGTAGTGGAGGTAACATGAGTCATTTCTGCTTGGCTCTGCTCTCAGAAAAATCTCTGAAAAATTTTATAGGCAAAACTGGCATTTCAGATACAAACTGGTTACCAGTTCTTGTTTTCAAGGTTCAAACGTGTCTTTATTTCAATTTTATTTTTTTTCAAGATCAGAAAGCTAAGCTTTATTGTTGCTGCTTTTAATATGTATAATATTACAGTAGTGCCCAATAGCAACTCTGTAGTTGAGGATCAAATGTGTTTTTAAAAGAAAAATAATGGATGGGATAAAACTGTTTATGTCTGTTCTAATTAGCTCAACCAGAAAATCTGGAACATCAAAGGTCTTTGCAGACTTTGCTAAACCATTACTCCATTTTCACCAAAAATTGCTACAGACAACACAATGGGTGTTTGTCCATTGACATACCCACTCATTTGATTAATTCAATAAATCAGTGTGTTTATAGCATGTAGTTATGGGCTGAATTAAGTCACCCCACCTCACTCCACCAAATTGATGTAACAAAGTCCTAACTTTCTAACCCCCAGGACTTTAGAATGTAATTGTATTTGGAGATAGGGTCTTTTAAGAGATAATTAAAATGAAGTCACTAGGGTGATCCCTAGTCCAATAGAACTAGCAAACTTGTAAGAAGAGGAAATTTGGACATAGACATGTATAGAGGGAAGACAATGTAAAGATAAAGGGAGAAGAGGACCATCTAGAAGCCAAGGAGAGAGACCTGGAACAGATGCTGCCCTCAGAAGGAAGCAAGCCTGCCTTTATCTTGGACTTCCATCCTCCAGAACTGTGAGACAATAAATTTCTGTTCTTGACGCCAACTGGTCGATGGTACTTGATTATAGCAGCCCTAGGAAACTTAATACAACATGCATATTTATTCTATCTAGATATTATTAAGTTTGTAATATGAACATTTATTTTTTGCTATCTGATCCTTTTTAGTTTGGATGCAGCATTCTTTTAGGAGAATGACCTCTCCTCATTTTATGCATTCTTGATGGGATTGTAAATAAGACATCTGGGGGTGGCATGGACATGTGACCCACATTATGCCAATGAGCCACTCTCCTGGGACTTTGACTCTTAAGAGGAACTAGGATGAAAACAATGGTAGGGGTTCATTCGTGGTGCTGCCAACAGCCTACTAAATAGTGTGTGCTCTACCAATCAGTGTTGTTACCAGAGTCCTGGTTTTCTTTTTTTGTAAGCATGGTCCTTTGACATTCTCATGGATTCTAGGAGTTGCTCCATTGTTTTACCTTAGACTAGAAAGACCTATTTCTTATAGCTTGCAAATAATTATTTTAGTTCATTTTTTTCTACTGAAATCTAAAAGCTAATAAAGTCTTTATTTAAAATCCTTTCCTTGCTTGGTTCTCTTTTATTGTCCTATGCAGGTTTCATGCATTCATTCATCATTCAATAAATGTTTTACTGAGCACATATTATGTGTCAGATATTGCCTTAGGTGTTTTCATCAAACTGGGGGAGGGAAGATGTTCTCTGCAATGTGGGATATTATTGAACATTTGGAAATTAGATATTTTACATATTTTGAAAGTGCACTTATATAGGACCTATATACCTTTATATCAACAGCTTAAATTAAGTAGGTGGAAAACCCCATGTAAACTTAGAGAATTTAGTATCAGAAAAGTAAAGATTGTCCACCTTAAAGGCACTTACTAGGGCCTCCTCAGATACATTTAACAGTTAACAAATAGGAACAAGTTCTATACTGAACACCAAACCTTAAGAAAATGAGAAAAGTCGATCTGAATCCTCTGACGACACTACAGAAGAATTTTTTGTGTTTACACCATGTTACATACTTTAATGCCTGATCTCATTTAACACTCACAGCAAACCTGTGAGGTGGGCACTATATCATCCCATTTTACAGAGACAGAAATGGAGAATGACTACCCAAAGCCCACCTGTGTCCTTTATAATTTTTCAAGTTGCACACAAATCTCTAGTTCTAGGGGCCAGAGGAATTCCCTTATCCTCTCAAAATAGTTAATAAAACAGAACAACTTACTGACCCAAGTTGCTGGAGTTAGAACCTGTACATCCTTGCCACTGTCTCCTGCCCTCTCCTGGATTTAGAACTTTGTTTTATTTAATAATTCTATCCTCACATCCAGGCCACTGCAACTGTTCCAGGTCTAAACCCTGAGGGTATGAGCTTTGCCCCAAATTCATTTCTAAGCGGGGGAATGGGGGGTGGGGGGGTGAGCTTTGGTAGCAGACTACCAAGACTAGAATTTCAAAATAAATCAATATATATTTTCTAAGGAATTCACTGCAATAGGATGTATTTATCATTACTTGGTTCCTAGACTCATTTAATGGAGGCCAACCGGCAGCTCCCTTTTCTTATAAAAAGTTTCCAGAAGACAAAACATGAAAGCTCAAGTCCATTTTTTTCCTGGGACTCTTTATCTCGTATGAGCATCAGTAATCAAAGTGGCATTTACTGGCTTGGCAAATGAATAAACCTTTACTTTCCCACAAGCTCAGTTGTAGGCATCAGGCTCTCTTAAAGTTTCCATAGCAAATAGTCAGCTGAGTGTGTGAAAGAAAGAAAGAACGAAAGAAAGAAAAGAAAAGAGACAAGGGGGAAAAGAGCGAAGGGAAAAAAGAGAAAGAAAGAAAGAGAAAGAGAGAGAAAAAAAAAAGAAAAAAGAAAAGAGAAGGAAGAAATCTGCAAGGAAAAGAAAATCCGTATAACAAGGACCACACTGATCCTACATCAGTTTTCTAGTGACTTGCAGAGTTTATAATTTTTATCATTTACCTTTCTCTCCACTACACCAATTCCTAGGGGAGGGTTCATTTTTTATTCATTCTGAAAGTTTACCATCAATCATCCTCTTAAAGAGCTTGCCAGAAACTTGGACAGAGCCTCATAATAAAATTGCAGAGACAGAGGACTAATTGATTTCTATAAATAATGTTTAGCTGTAAAGATATGAAAGGTGGTTAGAACCACATGTATTAATCTCCCTTTTGCTCCATCTGTGTCTGCAAAAGCAGACTGTACCTTGACAAAGTACCCTGACTATTTTGCCCGGCAAACACACAGCAGGAGATTAACACCAGATGGCCCACCCCTCCCATTTCCTTGCCCTGCCCTCCGCCCCGCCCCCACCTCCGCTGGCCAAATCCTCTAATTACTCCTCCCCCCGTCCCCACTTTAGATCCCATAATTTTAAAATTCTCTTTCCATTACCATCCCTGCACTGACAACGTGCAGAGTTGACAGTCCTCCATTTCTTTCTGCCCTTCCACCTTTCTGTACAATAAACAAAAATACAACCCAAACCTCAAACACAAAAGCTTTTCATCAGACTGCAAGACTGACAATGTTCAAGGAAAACAGTAACTACTGGTGCTAAAGAATTATTAATGTGTGTGTCTTGGAAAGGGGGATTAGAGAGAGAACTCTCGCCAGGGGACACTCTCACGCACTACTAGCTTTAATCACATGGCACCGAAATGCCCAACAGTTACTACTTGTCAACATCATATAAAATGGGAACAAAATTATATCTGGGAAAATAAATGCTGGCTGGACAAAGATAACGCTATAAATCTCGTGTTGCTGGAGAAATGCTGAAAACTCAGAGAAGCACCATCTGCTCAGGCCAACTGTGATGCGCTGAAATAAAAAGCGAACGAAAGGCAGGGCAGGGCTGTGTGATAGATGTCCGATTCCAAATTATAAACATTAGGTGGTGACATCGCAAAGGCTGATTCATTAGGGCACCATTTTAACTGGTTCAGTCCATCAGCTGGGTCCAATCCCAACTAAACAACAAAAAATATCGTACTTAGCATTGAATATCACTTTTCTGGCTACAGATTAAATGCAAAATGAGTGAGTACTCTCACTCGGGAAATAGGAAAATTGTCACACTAGACAGAATTCAATGAAATTGGGTCATTTTTTCTCCTTTTTTTTTTTTTTCCCCCTAGCCTGGACTGCTCCTAGATGATGGTGGATAGATATTTTCCATAAATAAGAGTGCTAGGGAGCCTTTTCAGTGGGGCAACATAAATGACTAAATTGATTCAAATAAAATAATTTCACATCAGTCTAATTCTGATAGCATTAAACATTCTTGATGATTATCATACTTGAAATATGGTCATAATTTTAAAAGCTTTCACAGATACTTTCCTTTTCTGTAGCTTTTTATGTGAGGCAGATCAAACTTTCTCAAAGCTTTTATTTTAGGGGGAAAATGCATGCTGTGTTTCGTAATTTTAAGTCTCAGTAAAGTTAACCGCACTTGTAAAAAAATCATTTATTTTTAGCGTGGGCTCCTTCTGTACCATTCCCTTCCTCTCCACATACTGTTTAGTTGTCTGTCTTCACCCCCCTGAATTGGCCTGCTCAAGTCATTTCAGCAGTTCCTTATTTTGATGGCAAGCACCAAGAAGGCAGGGGCTGTTCTAGTCCTGCCTGCTTTGCTGAGCCCCCAGTGGCTTGGTTGAAGCTTCCTAGCTCTGCCACCAGCCTGTAGTGTTCTGGATTTGCTGGCCTTTTTGTTATACAGCCATCCCCCGCTTTTCAAAAGTTTGGGTCATGTCACTTCGCTTTTAACAAAGATCTACATTAGTACCTGTTTTGCTAACTGTAGGAAATCCAAGGAGGATTTTTGGTTTTACCAAATGCTGAAAAGCAAAAACAGCATTCAGCACTTGTTTTGCAGCAAGCCATCATAGAGGCCGCGCTTATGCCAGGGCAGCCAGCCTAGTCTCTTCCCAGGGAACTACACTCAGCATCTCAGCATCAAGTACCATGGTTCTGAACTATCTGTGAGCATCTGTGCGTAATCTCCATTTATCGTGTATCTGTTTGCAAGATTTGTCCTAAGGTATCAGGAAAGCTTAAGAAAAATTATTTTGGGCATCTGCGAGTGTGCAAAAGTTTTCCCTATGAACGAATGGCAACTGGTTCTTCGCTTTGTGCCACTTAGGCTCATGAAAGGTTCTACAGGAATGCTCTGCTTTTGGATAGCTTGGGAAACCTGCAGTTTCATTAATCACTTCTGCAATGGCCCTAACCTCATCTAAGCACGGGGGTGGAAGAAGATATGGGAAAGGAATAGTTGATTGGACCTAAGAAAGTTCTCTTTTCCAAAAGGTCTTGGTAAGGAGGGCCCATGTTGAACTGAGCCATCATGTCACCTGATCTCATAACTATTGACCTGCTTCTAGGCTTTGGGCAAGACAGCCCTTGAGGTGTATGTGAGGGGATTTGCTCGGTCAGTGAGTTAGTGACAGTGTCAGGGCACTGCATGGCTGTTGCAGGCCCTGAGTCCATGATGTTCAAATGACTGTAGAATTTTGAGCAAGCAAAAAATGAGCACATCTGTTCATTGGATCAGAGGAAGGAGCCTACTGAGTTCTGAAACACCATGGCCAATGGGTCTGGTGAATTATTTAGCATTCCAAAAAGCTGGGGGTATTCTCCATGTAAGCTAGTTGGAAAGTTAAAAGTGCCAAGAAATACATGGTACTATATTTATATTACCTGGAGTTGAAGAACTGTGTAACTCAGTTTCTACTGCTTATGGCAATACGTGAAGTCTGAAATCAGGAGTTAAGAGGAATCCCTAAGGGTGAAGGTCAAACTCGGATTCCACACAAGTAAAGCTATCAGTGCTTTGTGACCAATGGGTCTATACCTATAAATGCACTCTCAAACACAAGATTAAAACCTTGAAGTAGGTTAAGTATTACGACTGAATGCAGAGTCCTAGTAGAAAGGTCTACTTAAGTACATTAGTGGGAATGTGGAGGCCAAAGAGAATGAAGGCAATCTATAGCCTTCCTGATACCAGGCGAGGAAAGAATCCCTGACAAGACACCATAGGCTCTATACAGTTAAAGTCTTGAGAAGAAAGGAAGACCCTCCACATAGGTCCTTAAGATTTTGAGTGCTGGTGATGGTCATCTGGGGGTATAAGGTGATATGCCCTGGGATCTGCCTGCTCCCTGAGAGATGTCCCCCAGACAGGCCCAGTCTACTGTACGTTTAAGCTGAGGTGGTCAAATAAATCTGCCACATCTGCCTGTTTCCTAAGCCTTCAATCTTTCTCCTTACCTTGGGTTTAGGCGGCTATCTTTTTGGTCTGAAATAGCTAAGGACAAGGAATTAATGTGCCTTTTCTCCCCATCCATGCCCCTTTGGCCAGAGTCCTCATCCTCTCCCTTTGCTGCCCTACCTGAGTGACCGGTGCTCCTTTGCTGGCTCCAAGGGGTTCAAGGTCACTTGCTATGTTATTCCACCAGGACCATGCCTTCCCCAAGAAAATCTCTCAGTCATGCTGTTTTGGAGACCTGAAGAAAGTGTCCCCTTCCTAGTTGATGATACATAAACTAACTACAGTAACACCATTTCAATTAAGGGAGCAGTAGAGTACAAAACAGGAACTGACAAACTTTGTAAAGAGCCAGTAAATATTTTAGCCTTTGTAGGCCATGTGGGCTTTGTTGCAACTACGCATCTCTGCTAGTGCTAAAGCAGCTAGAGTCAGTAAATAAAGGAAAGGAATGAGTATGGCTGTGTTCCAGTTAAATGTTCTTTATGAAAATGAGACAAGTTGGATCTGTCTTGTGGGGTCTCAGTTTGCTGATCCCTGGCATAGAAGAAAGAATAGTATGTGGTAATAAACACCTTGCCACCAGTCACAGCCCTGACCTTAACCAGTTGCATGACTTCAGGCAGGTCATTTCCTTCCTTTCTCACCTCTCACTCCTCCCAAAAGCATGGAGTAGAAAGGGTAACTTTTGAGACTGGCCATGTGCCTGACATCTTCAGTTGTTTTGCTCATCCCGGAGTTGCTGATGGCCAACAAAGCAAAGCCCATGGTAATGGCTATCATTTTGAGCATCTGCTATGAGATAACATAGAGACTCTTCTTTCATCTTCTCAGCTCATCAAAGTAGGTAATCTGATCCCTCTTTAATAGATGAGGAAAGAAAATCAGGGATGTTAAATAACTTGCCCCAATGGCAGAACGTCTAAGTTACAAGGTCAGCATTCAAATCCAGGTCCATCCAACCATACCTAAATTTCCCATTCATCATGTGGCCTCCCCTGTAGGCTGCTGAGTTTTCAACCACCTCACTTTAACCATTTTTCAGATACTGTTTCTGATATACTATTCTCACCACAGTTGCTGGAATGATCAGATCTTCTCCCTTCCGTGTGAAAATCTGCCTCGTGACTTCCCATCACACTTCTAATAGAATAAAGCCATTCCAATTAAATGAGCAGAATGGTAGAGATCCCAAATCCTTCCCAAGGCTTACGAGGCCCGTATGGTCTCTGCTATCTTACCCCACCCCCTGTGACCTTTCTTCTCTGCTTCACTTACTCTGTTCCAGTCCCAGACATTTTTCTTTGCCTTACACATGTTGAGCAGACTCCCATATCAAGATTTTCACTGTTGTGGTTGTCTGACCTGGAATGCTATATGTTCCCCAGTTGAGAATGGCTCGTGCCTTCACTTAATTGATACCTCAACTTAATGTCACATCCTCAAAGAGAACTTACCTGACCATTCTATCCATAAACACACCACCCATCACTCTATCTCCTGATGTCATTTTTGTTTTCTTTGTAGCTCCCATCACACTAGGCAATAATCATGCTTTTCGTTTTTGTTTTTGTTTTTTAATTCTCTCTTGCTTTATGAAGGTAAGGAGTTTATCTTGTTCATTGATAAATGGTGCCTAATCTGTAGGTTTCAATGACTATCTGTTAATTGTTGAATAAATGACATAATGGGAACGAGGCAACAGAGTATAACTGGCTCAGGACTAGTCGATCACTAACTGAAGGTAGTAATTCAAGCCTATCAGCACCTGTGAAACTTTGTTCCCTGGTCCTCATGTAGAAGGATGGTCTGCTTGCCTTTACCAGAAAAAAATCAGGGTGTTACTTCGTCTCATCCTTAGAAAGTATCTAATACAGGAGAGAAGCCACAGAACCGGGAAAGATTAGTCTCATGACCAAATGTCAGAGGTCATCTAGGGTCCAGAGTTTTCCAACTGCTAACCTCTGCCCCCCTATTGCTCCACCTCCTCCACTGACTGTACCATTTGCCTGCAGGAGTCGTTCCTGACCAGAACTGCCTCCTCTGCAAAATCCTCTTCTCCCCAGGCTTGAGGGCAGCATGAAAACTTCAGGTAAGTACTTTTGTTGGAGAAACGGTATTCTCATCCAAACACTGTCACTTGATGGTGAAACCAAGAGTTAAAGAACGGAAATAGCTTGGCCAAAGTCCTGCTGCTTATTAACGTCACATACGAGTCTACAGCCTGCATTCCCTGATCACAAGACTGGCCCTAGTTCCACACTCCACACAAAATGGTGGAAGTAAACAACCAACAACATCCCAGGTTGCTCATTCAAGAATCCATTCAATTCTACAAACACTGATTGAGCACCCAAAATGAGGCTGGCCCTATAATTATTAATGAAAATAGTAGAGTCCCCGTCCCCAAAGAGTTTACTGGAAGTTTGAAGACAGAATGAAGGAAATAGGATTTTGCGGGGGGGGGGGGGGGGGGGTATTGAAATGTTGATTAATAGGTGAAAGCAGTAATCAATTTAATCTCAAAAAGGTCCTTAAAGCACCTCTCAGAGCTTCCTTAAACAGTTACGTTTAGGCTTCACTCTGGGTATGATTTTTAAAGAGAAAGCAAGAGAGGGAGGGATAGAAAGGGAGAGGGGGAGAAACAGAGAAAGGAAGGAAGGAAGGTAGAGCAAGACGGAGGAAGGAAGGAATGAATGGAGGAAAGGAGGGAGAGAAAAGGAAAGGAAAGTTGAATGGTGCTCTGCCTGCTTCCTTCAATCCCTCACTTGCGTGTATCTCTGCTTCTCTCAAAGACCTTAAACTGGAGGTGGCGGCGGTGGGGGGTGGGGGGAGGTGTCACTCTCCAGAAATCCTTTCAGCATGGTTCTAACCTACTCTGAAGTCCTGGGGTGACACAGAAGAGCTGAATTATTTCTCCCATTCAGTGTCTCCCACCCAGCCCTCAGCCCAGACTTCAATGATAAACTTCTGCATTATCATAGCAACTTTTCATATGAGAATGAAGAAATCCTGATTACCACTAACCCAGTCAATAACAAACCTTCCCTCCATCAATCAATGGCACATAAGAGATCTTCTGGAACAACCCGGATCAGAGACAGGGATTTAAGTACCCACACAAGCTGCAAGATTGGTAGAAGGACTTATGTCAGTCAGTCCCAAGTGCGCCAAGCCCTGGCTCAGCCGTTCAGAGATGACCTCCAATGAGAAAAGTTCACCCCTGACTTTAGAATAAATCTTTCTTCTTCATCACCTTGACAGCAAAGTCCAAAAAGAGTAAAAGGGTTGGGAGACTGAATAAGAGTGAGCCACAAGAGCCCTGGCAGAAATAATGAGCAAGAGTTGACATTAACACGGAAACCCGCCATTCCTGATTGCCTTGTATTTATATAAGTAAAAGAGCCAAAGATAAAAGAAAAACCAGAAAACAAGGTACAGACTTGCCTCTAGAAGCTTCTCTCCTTCCATCCTTCCCCACTCTCCCACCTCCCCAAAAATAAAGATACACTTTATTACAGCCCCAAACTACTTGGGATCAAGACTTGCCAGCGCACAGAAACGAAACCAGCTTTCCCTCCGTCTGACCCAGGTTGCACACCGCTTGCCGGGTTCACTCACCCACTCTCCCAACATTTTCCTGCCTGTTGCATGCAAAGCAATGGTCTCCAAACGCCAGTTACTGATATTCAAAACTGCTGTTTTCCTACCCTGGTTAGAGACGCCTCCATGAGAGACCCGGGGTGAGCTCTTGAGTTGAAAGAGAACCTGGGGGATAGAGGGAAACCCCTTCTCGAACCTCCACACCGTTCCGTTGCCAAGGGAACCCTCTTTGTCTGGGGAGGCTAAGAATGGCCGCCTCTCCCGCGGCCTGGCTCCAGGAGTGGCTGAATGGCTGCACAGGGTCAAGAGCAGAGGGAGGGGAAGCCTCGCACACGCTCCTCACAAAGAAATCACTTTCAAAGAATGAAAGAAGTGGTGAAAACATAGTTTTAGGAGGCACCCAGTGGGGAGGGAATAAGTTTATCTATAGTGCTGCAATCACATTTGAGTTGGCTTTTGTGCCCCTAAAAGGAGGAGGATTCAAATCTTTATTGCAGAGGAGACACGGTGGGCAGGACAGAAAGAGGGAGTCGGGGACAGGAAGGTTGCAAAGGGTATGTCCCAGGCTCCTTCAGCAGATGCTGAACATTGATCAGATACACAATTCATTAAAATATTTAGCTGAAGCTTTGTGCTGGATTATTTTGGCTCCTGGGCTGGTCGGAGGAGCTGTCTGCCTGTTTCCTAGGAGCCTGGTGGGGTCCAGCCTGGAGATGGTAGTGTCATTTTGATGGTGAAAACACATTCTCACTTGCCCTGCATTTTAGGGACCAGGTTTGGCTTTCCTTTTCAGAATAAATTCTCTTGGGAAGATGCCAAAGGAAGAACATGTGCATGCTTATTCTGAAATCCATTTGTCAAGGGTAGCCCAGATTGTATGATACTTTGGAAAGTTTGGATGGACCTCAATTAGAAGTCCCAGTGCCTGGCACAGGGCAGGTGCTCACTAAAACGTCAGCTACCTAACGGTTGCTGAAGGATGACTTTCCAGCATCTTGTCTTTCTAACAAAGTAGGAAGATGAATACTTAGCAAATGGAGCAGCCAAGGCTCGAGGATGTGGCTTACCTGAGGACCCACAAGTGAAAGGTAGTAGAGGAGAGACTCAAGCCCAGGGCCCATGATGTCTAAATGCTTTTTTAAAATAGAGAACTTGAAGGAATTCTCTATCTAAATGGTGCTGAACAATTTTACAAAAAAGGCAAATAAAGAAAAAGAGAAAGATAAAAAGAAAAAGGAAAAAGAAAAAAAAGAAAAAAAAAAGAAGAAGAGAAACTGGTCACCTCTGTATCTAGTCTGGGCTAGTCTGGTGGGAGTTATTCACACTAAATTACAGGGAAGTACCAAGAAAAATGTACACACACGTGTGTGTATACACACACATGCGCTCATACATATGCATGTACATATTTCCCTGCAAGATGGTGAGAGTCCTATATTACTCATTTCCTAAGTCTCAGCTCTGGCAACAGTTGTTCTGGGAACTTTCCACCACTATCCCCAAGCTCAGCCCCATAGCACTTTTTAAAGATTTGCCTCATAATACTTACACACTGACGTAGTCATTGGTACCTGCCTATATGATGACAGGAACTTCCCCTACCAAAATATCATCTCTCTGAGGGAAAGCAGCATGCTCTATTCCTTCTTCTTCCATTTTTTTGGTCTCATAAATACCTAGTAATATGCCTATTGCATAGCAGGTGCATGATATATACTCAAGAACTGAAGAGCAAGGAGTCCATTTGTGAATGTTTTATTGAGTGTCAACTACATTAGGCCCCGGGGAGGACTCAAGAGATGTTGACGGTATAGTATCTCCCTGTGAAATTTAAGATTTATGTAAAATGAAGGACTCGGTCCTTAAATATTACTTAAGCCAATTGCAGTAAGTGTAGCTGAGAGTAATAGAAGTAATGCATTTATTTAATGGATAAAAACCAGCTCCCTCGGTGGTTTTGTCTGTCAGACTGTGGCTATAAAATCCCAGGAGCTATTGAGCTGCAAACAGGCCCAGTCAGGCTTGCAGGGTCTGTGCTTATTTCTTCTTGTCAATACCCTTGCCTTTTTCAGGCTGCCTGCTCCAAAGAAATCCTGGGTAAGGCGCATGACCTTGTGGTAGAAGGGCTGGAGACAGCTCCATCTCTGATGCTACTTATCTTTCACAAAAGACTAATCTAAATCTATCCAAACCTACTACCAAAATACACAAGTTCCACCTGGTGCATAACCACAAGAAAGCAGCGTTCTGGATCTTCTTAGTGGTTGGGATATCTGGGCCCATGTTTCCCTTTCATCCTCTCTAGGGGATGCTGGCACAGGATGTACTCTGCATGGCTCACAGCACTAACTTGTCAACCAGGGGAAGATTTCAGCCAACGGGATCAGGGTCCTGGCCTCACTGCACCTTTGTGATGGAAACAGCAGGAGGAAAGTGCTAGATGCCAGAGTCTCTGCCAATGCTTTCAGGTCATCTGATGGTCACACATGAAGACTGAGACCCAGAGCCACATACCAAGTGAGCAGAGGTTGGACTGGACTCCATGCCTGGAATGCCCTCTCACGAGTAGCCTCTGACCTTAGGTCCCCTCCCCTCCAGTGGCGTGTCTCCCACTCTGACCCTCCCATCAGGTCATGTCACTCTTTAGAGTAAGATGCTGCCATTTCTGTCCACTGCCCTCAGACCAAGTCCAGTATCTCAGGCTTTCTGTCATCTGCCCTTCCCAGCTCTGCCTCAGAGACTCTACTCCCTCACCCAGTGTCTCACATTTTCTCTGAAATACTCAGGTCATCTCATTTCACCACATTCTTCCTCTTCCATTTTACTCTGCCGGAGATGTAATACAAGCAAAGGCAATGTCACAGATAGCACCCCAAACCAACTTGCCAGATATCTTTGCCTGTGCCAGGGAGCTGTGAGTAAGGTACCACGGAAGGAGGGTTTTGGTGGAAAGACGTTTACTAGGAATTATGCTATGCTTCACTGGGAGGAAGGAGCTGTATCTCATACTCAGCATTCATCATGAGGTGCTGTGCATTTTGAGGAGAGAGTGGACGAAGAAGATGGAGGAGAAAGGGAAGGAAGGGGGAAGGAATTAGAATTCAGCCACACTTACCACCCAAGTGCATTCATACTTTCTGGTCACCCACTAACTTCTGTTTGAACTAATAGCATTATCATACATTATAGTCTCAAAGTTAAACATCCACAGAGGCCAAATAAGTGAGGTAAATGAGGGCAGTAGGCCTTGGTAATAGGGAGTGGTGGAGACTGTGGTAAAACAGATCAAATGCTATATGTAAAAGGAACAATAGTAACTCCAGCTACTTGCTGACATGTAGGATTGCAGTCCAGATCACCAGAGTTTTTCACTTTTATTTTATTTTTTATAAACATATAATATCTTTTTATCCCCAGGGGTACAGGTCTGTGAATCGCCAGGGTTACACACTTCACAGCACTCACCATAGCACATACCCTCCCCAGTGTCCATAATCCCACCCCCCCAACCCCCCCTCCCCCCATTAACCCTCAGTTTGTTTTGTGAGATTAAGAGTCACTTATGGTTTGTCTCCCTCCCAATCCCATCTTGTTTCATTTACTCTTCTCCTACCCCCTTAACCCCCCATGTTGCATCTCCTCTCCCTCATATCAGGGAGATCATATGATAGTTGTCTTTCTCCGATTGACTTATTTCGCTAAGCATGATACCCTCTAGTTCCATCCACGTCGTCGCAAATGGCAAGATTTCATTTCTTTTGATGGCTGCATAGTATTCCATTGTGTATATATACCACATCTTCTTTATCCATTCGTCTGTTGATGGACATCTAGGTTCTTTCCATAGTTTGGCTATTGTAGACATTGCTGCTATAAACATTCGGGTGCACGTGCCCCTTCGGATCACTACGTTTGTATCTTTAGGGTAAATACCCAGCAGTGCAATTGCTGGGTCATAGGGTAGTTCTATTTTCAACATTTTGAGGAACCTCCATGCTGTTTTCCAGAGTGGTTGCACCAGCTTGCATTCCCACCAACAGTGTAGGAGGGTTCCCCTTTCTCCGCATCCTCGCCAGCATCTGTCATTTCCTGACTTGTTAATTTTAGCCATTCTGACTGGTGTGAGGTGGTATCTCATTGTGGTTTTGATTTGTATTTCCCTGATGCCGAGTGATGTGGAGCACTTTTTCATGTGTCTGTTGGCCATCTGGATGTCTTCTTTGCAGAAATGTCTGTTCATGTCCTCTGCCCATTTCTTGATTGGATTATTTGTTCTTTGGGTGTTGAGTTTGCTAAGTTCTTTATAGATTTTGGACACTAGCCCTTTATCCGATATGTCATTTGCAAATATCTTCTCCCATTCTGTCAGTTGTCTTTTGGTTTTGTTAACTGTTTCCTTTGCTGTGCAAAAGCTTTTGATCTTGATGAAATCCCAATAGTTCATTTTTGCCCTTGCTTCCCTTGCCTTTGGCGATGTTCCTAGGAAGATGTTGCTGTGGCTGAGGTCGAAGAGGTTGCTGCCTGGGTTCTCCTCAAGGATTTTGATGGATTCCTTTCTCACATTGAGATCCTTCATCCATTTTGAGTCTATTTTCGTGTGTGGTGTAAGGAAATGATCCAATTTCATTTTTCTGCATGTGGCTGTCCAATTTTCCCAACACCATTTGTTGAAGAGGCTGTCTTTTTTCCATTGGATATTCTTTCCTGCTTTGTCGAAGATTAGTTGACCATAGAGTTGAGGGTCTATTTCTGGGCTCTCTATTCTGTTCCATTAATTCTCTCCAATATACCTTCTGCTCCCCTCTCTGTTTCCTCTTCTTCTGGAATCCCAATTATTCTAATGTTGTTTCGTCTTATGGTGTCACTTATCTCTCGAATTCTCCCCTCGTGGTCCAGTAGCTGTTTGTCTCTCTTTTGCTCAGCTTCTTTATTCTCTGTCATTTGGTCTTCTATATCGCTAATTCTTTCTTCTGCCTCATTTATCCTAGCAGTGAGAGCCTCCATTTTTGATTGCACCTCATTAATAGCTTTTTTGATTTCAACTTGGTTAGATTTTAGTTCTTTTATTTCTCCAGAAAGGGCTTTTATATCTCCTGAGAAGGTTTCTCTAATATCTTCCATGCCTTTTTCAAGCCCGGCTAGAACCTTGAGAATCGTCATTCTGAACTCTAGATCTGACATATTACCAATGTCTGTATTGATTAGGTCCCTAGCCTTTGGTACTGCCTCTTGTTCTTTTTTTTTGTGGTGAATTTTTCCGCCTTGTCATTTTGTCCAGATAAGAGTAGATGAAGGAGCAAGTAAAATACTAAAAGGGTGGCAACAACCCCAGGAAAATATGCTTTCAGAAAGTGGTTGCTTTTCTGTTTCTAGAGTTGCTGTTCTTCTTCTCTTCGATCTCCCGTTGGATTTGTAGGTGTTTGCAATCTTTAGATAAGCTATCTAGCTGATCTCCCGCTACCTAAAGTAGTCTCAGCCTGCTACTTCTCCACCATCTTGACTCCTCCCCCAGTTTTTCACTTTTTTAGAGAAAAGCTGAAAATGTGTGAAATTTCCCAAATTAAGAAATGTTGATTCAAAATGTTAACAAACACTGTGCAGGACAAATAAAATATATGTAGTTTATGCACTGCCACTTTGTGACTTTTGCCCTACATGGAACTTTCCAGAGTGTGAGCATAGGCATCAGCAGGCAGGGCATATCATTGTTGTCAATAATCCAGGTCACAACATGTATGTGAGAACATCTAGGAGGTAACAAGGTAGAGACATAAATGATCTAAATATGCTACTTCATGAAGTAGAGGGTGCTACCATGATCAGATATAAAAGAAGGGGGGAAAATCGTGGAAAACCACCTCTTTCTCAGGAGTTGTGGCTTTCTTTGAAGTGGTGATGGGACTGGTCAGTGCTACCCTCTCCCAACTCTGGGAGCTAGACAGCTCCAGAGGCAGTCCTCCCTAATCCTCCCATGGTGCAGGAAGGCTGGGCTTGCAGACTGGTGGGAAAAGGGTAGGGGTGTGTGTGTGTCACTGCGACAAACAGAATGCCATGCCAGGTGTGGACATGTGCATGACTCAGTGCAGGTCTTTTTTCTCATTGGCCTCAAGCATCCTTTTTTCAGCTCGTAGCCAGCATAAACTCAAGACACCATATCTGGGGAGGGGCTGGCAATGGCGAGACCCCCTTCTTTAGGGAAGATCTTTCTTCACCTGTGAACAACTGTAGAGGCACTGGTAAGATGGCTTGTGGCCCAGCTGATCACAATGGCTATCCTGCTTCTCACTCTCTGTGCTTACCCCTAAGGAGGAAACCATCTCTGCCCTTTGAACCCCTTTACATCACCACCAGTCTCCTGTCTCAGGGCTACGACCATGTGCCCCTCCTTCTCTAGAATTTGCCTTCTGTATCCCTTTTAGCTCTTCTCTTCCTTTTGGCTATGATTCAAATCTCACCAATTATTTTTCTACAAAGTCTACTGGTCCTGAGATAACGTTTCCTATTTCTATAGCCACCAACCTCATCCAGGTGCTCAACATTCCAAATCCCTGTTGCTATTTGTGGCCTCTGAGGAAGATTTTTCTTGCTTCCAGACTCTCCCCACCTGCCCTAAGCACCATTTCCATCACGTCATCCCCTTCCCTATTATTTATTATCTTAAATTAAAATACACAAACATGACCTTAAAAGACTTTTCTCCCACTGCCTCCTTGTAGAGCCTATCCAATTACCTTCAGGCAATGGAAAGAGCATGAATTTTGGAATCACGCAGACCCAAGTTCACATCCTGGCATTGCCATTTTCTCCCTGTGGGATCAGAACAAGTTATGTAAACTCTCCTGCCTTCAGTTTCCTCATCTCAAAATTGGGATAAATAATACCTACCTCGCACAGTTGTGGCAAGAATTATATAAGCTAATGTAGGCTATTCCCTTGTATGTGTACTCAAAAAATGGTAGCAGCCATTAGTACTATTCTCCACGAATGCAGTATTAGAGGAGGAAAGTAGGAGGGTGTTTGCATCTGTCAGTGACATGATAGGTATGTCAAAAGAATCTGAATTATACTAAATAAATTATGGAAATCCATATAGCTCTATGTGTTCTGCTACAGTACAGAAGACAATTTTAAAAAAATATCAAGAGAGAAAATGGAAAGCTATTACCATTAAGTCCCAGCAATTTTGTGCCCTGAACATCTTAGCTATGTCCCTCTATGTTCTCCAACACAAATATGTGGCTTCAATCCACGAAAGCCCCTGCAAGTTCCCTGAAAACAAATGGCTTGTGCCCAACATTATGGATTTCACATGAGGTGTGCATGGCCTGTGATCACCATCCACCTTCACAGTGCCATTAAATGTGGTGGACACCTGAGAGTCATTGGAAATCAGACAAAACAGAATGTGAATCCTGACTCTATCAAGGTTCAGCTGTGGAACTGTGAGCAGGATACCCGATCTCTCTAAGCCTCAACCCTTTACCCATAAAATTAAGAGAACCAGGCTATCTGTGTAGGGAGCTGTTTAGATCAGCAGCTCTTCTAAAGGTCCTCACCTATTTTAACTGTGCAGTATATGTTTCCCTCTTATTCTCTTCAGTGGACCCAATGTTCACATCCTTTTAAGAAATTCCCTTGGGGGGCGCCTGGGTGGCTCAGTGGGTTAAAGCCTCTGCCTTCAGCTCAGGTCATGATCCCAGAGTCCTGGGATCGAGCCCCGCATAGGGCTCTCTGCTCAACAGGGAGCCTGCTTCCTCCTCTCTCTCTCTGCCTGCCTCCCTGCCTACTTGTGGTCTCTGTCTGTCAAATAAATAAATAAAATCTTAAAAAAAAAAAAAAAAGAAATTCCCTTGGGGTGCCTGGGTGGCTCAGTAGGTTAAAGCCTCTGCCTTTGGCTCAGGTCATGATCCCAGGGTCCTGGGATGGAGCCCCACATCGGGCTCTCTGCTCGGCGGATAGCCTGCTTCCCTTCCTCTCTCTCTGCCTGCCTCTCCGCCTACTTGTGATCTCTGTCTGTCAAATAAATAAATAAAATCTTAAAAAAAATTTTTTTAAATAAAATCTTTTAAAAATAAAATCTTAAAAAAAATTCCCTTGATCAAGTCCTTCTGATGCTAACTACTGTTTTTTCTGTAGCCTCTCAGCAAATGAAACCTTAAAATTTATACAGTTATAAAGATGAGTTTCTGAGTGAGATGGACTTGGTTTTTAATTCTGGTTTTACTACTAAATAGCTCTGTTACCTGGACAAGTCTCTGCTTCTTTTCCTTTAAGACAGAAATAACAACTGTCCCTCCTTTAGAGGACCTTTGTAAAGATTTAATGAGATAATGCAGGTAAAGTGTTCAGAAGACAACCTAAGAGAAAACATCCAACAGAGGTTAGCTGCTCATTAAGGTGGAAACTACCAGAAGGGGTAATGAGCAGGATGGAATTTGGGTACCATCTTGACACAAATAAGTTACATAATTTTGATCCATTCATATAACCTCTCTGTGTCCATATATATAAAATAAAAGTCATGCCATTTGCCTTATACCCCATGAATTTCATAAAGATGAAGCAATGTCATAGATCTGAAGATTCTTTAAAAAATGAAAAGCACCAGTTTTACACATCTGCTGGCCAAAAAAAAAAAAAAAAAAAGTCGTTTTCAACTTCTGTTGTGTGTGTGTATCTGGAAGCTCCTCAAAGGTAGGGAGGAATGCTTCTACTTCTTTTGCACCCATTCCATGTTGCCTGCTCACTACCCAGTAAGTGCCTGTTCTTCCCATGCCTGCTTTGTAGAACAGGCTCAAACAAAAGCACCAACCCCTTATGTGTGGGCAGTATTTCTGCCAAGGCAAAGATTCAGCTCCTAGGTCCGAGGGCCTAAGCTGCCCCAAGGAGAGGGGAAAGATTAAGCATCTGCAATAAATGTTCTCCAGGCAGGGAGGGAAAAATCACCTAACACTCTTGTGGCTTTTAGAAAAAAAGAGTAAGAGAGAAGGAGGAGGAAAAAGAAAACGCTGAGCTTTAAACAAGTGGCTGGGCTGTTTGTCATCTGTAAAATGAGGCGATGGAAAAGCACGGAAGGGCAGTGGTCACTGGGTCTGCTTCAGGGATTCGTGCCTCAGACGTCTGCTCCAGTGCTCCTGGGCTGCCCATCTGCAATTTCTTTGACTTTAACAAAAACAGGGAATTCTCACTGGGCTGAAGTTCCCACCTGGCTCAGGAGTTTTCAGACCTGGCCTAGGTGGTCTCTAAGTAAATATTTTCATCCTCACTCACTCACCTCCTCCTGAAGGGGGGAAAAAAATCATCTTTTTGCTCAGCTAGAGAAGAAATCACCCAAACCAAACAGCAGATTATTTGCACCATTGGAACCCTCATTCCAGGAACTCCCAGGAGGGCATGTGGTTTAAATCAGAGTGTCCGGGCTACTTGTCCATCTTCTTGATGAACCTGGTTAACATAAACCTGGAGAAAAAGCTGGGATGCATGCCAGAGCACTTTAGGCCTATACAGATTGACTCTGGGACTCTCACCACCACCCGGTCATTCTAGAAATCCACCTGCAGGCAAAACACAAAGAAATGTCTAACCTAAAGTGGAAACAATACTGCATCCTTGACTGTACGTAAAGCTTGAGTCCTTCATGATTTCTCCATGGCTAGTAGGTTCAGTGGAAATACTTCTGCTTAGAGCTAATTTCAGGGGCTCATCCTGCATTCATTTGGTTTAAGCTTAGTAGTTGTTTTTTGTTTTTTCTTCCCCCCCTCCAGAAATCATTTCAGCTGTTCCTCTATTTGTGCCAGGCACGGTGCTAGGTTGTAGGGTTCTTAAGATGTGCAAAACACAACCTCTGCCCTCCAGTTCATAGCTCTTACAATGAAGATAAAAATCCAGATATACAATTATTAAAACATTAGCTTCCTAGGGTTATTGTAGCAAATTATCAGAAACTGGGTGATTTAAAACAATAGGAATTGTTTCTCTCACAGTTCTGGAGGCCAAAAGACTGAAAGGCAGGTATCAGTAAAGTTGGTTTCTTGGGGGGCTTTGAAGGAGCATCTATTCCTTGCCTCTCTCCTAGCTTCTGGTGGCCACTGGAAATCTATGGTGGGCCTTGGCTCATAGCTGCAGAGCTCCATTCTGTGCCTGCATCTTCACATGGCCTTCCCGCTGTGTCTCTGTGTCAAATTCCCCCTCTTTTCTAAATCCACTGGCTCAGGGGCCCACTCTAAAACCAGGATGACCTCATCCTGAGATACTTAACTAAATTACATCTGCAAAGACCCTATTTCCAAACAAAGTCATGTTCATAGGTACTGGGGGTTAGGACTTAAACATATCTTTTTGGGGAAACACTTCAATTTGCTGCAAAGACCATATATGATAAGTGCTATAAATATAGAGGTGACAGGACTGCAACAGATAGGAGCATGGCTTAATGCAGCTATGGGGAGTATCGGGGAGATGTCTGGTGGAGGTGATTCCCAGGGGAGTTTCTAGGACAGGCTGGAATCTGCCTAGAGGAAGAGCTTCTTCTGTGAAGGCCAGGAGATCTGTAAGTATGATGAAGGGGATCACTCTATGTTTGACACCTGAATGTTGATGGGCTCTTCGGATCCCTTTGCTGCTTATCCCTCTTCTCCACCACTATCTGTGTGACCCAAGAAGGAAGATCAGTGTGCAGAGGTGTATTGGCTGGAATTTCAAATGATACAGCCTCTAGCCCTCAGTGCAGACAGCTCCGTACCTTGGCCCCACATCTTAACAACAACAAAAAAGCCCAAAGCCACCTCCGCCTTAGCCTCTTTTGCTCTCCTCATTTTCAGACTCTTGTGTGTCCTATTCTCTTCCTGGAATCCTAGCTTGTCCTACCAAGTAAACCTTCCCTCACACTCATTGGTGGGTGTCATCTGTTTCAGCATCTGAATGCATTTCGGGGTGGGTGATCAGATCCTGCCTCTGGGCAGGCTGATCAAACACAAGAAATAGTGGGACTGGGAATTACATGGAGTTTGTATGAATGGGGTATGTGGAGCGTGGGCAGGGTGAAGGGGAAGTAACTTCATGCTGGAGAGGCAGACAGAGACAGATCACATAGAGTCTGAGAAAGCAGATGTGCTACAGTGAAATACAAACTGGATAAAGCATGTCAAAGCCAAATAGCTCTTGTTACTGGTGATAACCAGTCAGAATGTGCTGTTTGGGGACCGCCCTGACTCACAAGGAGTTAAGAAGTCAACATCAGGAAATACAGGATAGGATGGATCGACAAATGGAAAGCCTGCAGGACAAAGAGCATTCCTGAGGTGTGGCTGGTCTTTAAATGCAGAATGTTCTAGGGTCTGAATTTCATTCTGGAAACCTGTCTGCAGGTGGTTTAAGTTTTCAGGCATAAGGCACAAATGAGTAAGTTTCTTATGCAGTGTCCTTTTAGTCCATTACTGGTTTTTAAAGGCCATGTGCTTCCAAAAGCATCTCCCATTTATCCAGAGGAATGATTTTCTCTTCACGGAGTGAACTTGGCCAACAGCTAGCCTTTGATGTAAGCTATAAGGGGGCAACTTGGTAAAGATATTTCAACTCGTCATTTCCATCCAGTCTGTGGAATTATGAGAGCTGCATCTGTGTAGTTTTTTTTTTTTTTTTTTAACTCTTATTATATTGCTTAAACCATAAAATTAGACCCAGAACACCCTGGTTATAAAGAAATGGGGGGATGTGGGGTTGGCAATGCTTTTTGGATAAGGATATCAGAGCTTTCTTTGGTATGAAGCAGTTCATAACTTTGTGGACATTAACTACCTAGTCTCTGAGTGCTGTGCCTAAAGACCTAAAGAGGTCTCACAGCACAGGGATGGGACTTGGTGTAGAAATACAAAGTGCATTGCAACTATTTACTCAAAGAAAGCTTTTCCCCCACCAGACCCTGATAAATGTTTTTTTTTCAAATGCTCCTTTATCCGAAATAGCCCACCACTCCAAGAACACTATATGGCTGATTCAGAAGGCCACATCCCATGCATTCTTGCTGCCATTCCAAACTCATTATTTATGTGTAGCTTTGGATGGTCTTCAGAAGACTTGTTGAAGCATTCATACCAATTCAATCCAAAACTTCACTCTTTTGTTGGACCACTCTTTCTGTGACAGCCTTGGCATCCCAGGTCGTTTTAGAGTAAAACATCAGGCACATGATCTCCCAAGGGGGAAAAAAATGCAGGTAAAAGAGCCAGCAGCCCCCAGTCTTCAACTACGCCTCCTAAAAGACCCTATAGTATTCCACAGTAGAAGCTTGGGAACCAACGAGATGATGGTCTGCAAACTGTAGGGATTGTACTGGCTTTGTCTACAGATTGTGTTTCTTCTCTGCCTGCCAAGGCCCAATGTCCCCGATAGATGTAGCACTCAGAGATGACCTGCAAGAGAGGTAGGTTGTACCATTCAAACCAACTCTCTGGAAAGAATCAGTGAGGCCAGATCTAGAGATAAAACAAAGATGCTAGGTTGGGAATTGGAGAATCGAGAGGATCAACCTGGAAAATCGGGGGCATATCAGTGTGTGATCATTATTTGCACAACCACAATAGGTAAGCTAATACTAGGGATAGTGGAGATACAAAAAAATACATCATGTGGCCTTTACCCTCAAGCTTTCTTCCAATGTGGGTAGCTAATGGACATCATATGTAGGAGCATAAAGTGACAACATAATTTAATAAATAGGGCAGATAATGGGTTATAGCTGTAATATACTAGTGGTGAGAATAAGGGAAGGGATAACTTCCGACATGGAATAGCTAGAGAACATAAAAATTTTAATTTATTTAATGTTTTTATAGCACTTACTAGTTCTGAATGCTAACTCATTTAATCTTCCTCACCATCCTATGGTGATTCACATACCTCTCTTTTCAGATGAGGAAACTGACACAGAAAGGTTAAGTAGCTTGCCCAAAGTCACGCAGCTAGTAAGTAGCAGAGCTGGGATTCAAAACCTCCATCACAGGAGGAGAAAGAACTTAGATTGGACTTCGAAGGTAGGCTAGGATTTGGAAGACAAGAAATTAAGAAGCCCTTCCAGTTGGATGGAAATGGCAGGCCATTCCAGGAAGGGAGTAGCATGATGTAAGACTCTTTCTCCTTGCTTCTGGGTGGTTGGTCTTACAGTGAAATGCAGGAGATGTTAGAAAGAGAGGAATAGAAACAAGCTGAAAGACAGTACAATGATTTGGTCAATACCTGGCTTAGGTTGTGGTTGTGAAAAATGGAAATGAATGAATTCAGAAGAATCTATAAATGACGAACTAACACAAATTGATAATCGAGTGGATCTGAGAGAAAAGATGTAGAAAGTCAAAGACTTCTCTCAAGTGTTGACCTAAAAAATGGTGATACCATTAATAGAATAAGGGAAGCCAAGACGAAGCATGGGTTTTAAAATATCAGTTATGTTTTAGACATTTCATTTTGAGATGACTGCTGGATTTCTAAATGCACATGTCTATCGAGCTATTGCTTAAGTGGGACCTGAGCTTAGGAAAGCAGTCAGGCTTGGTTGGGTTTCTAGACGTAGGAGCCACTAACGCAGAGGTGGGTGCGTATAAGTATTCCAAGGGAGGAAGAATATAATAGCAGAAGTGAAGGACTGAATGCTATCCCAATCCAGTTACCAGAGGAAGTGAATTAACTAATAATGAAACAGATAAAGGGGAATAAAGAGGAAAGTTACAAAATGAGGATAATGTACCTCTGTGGAAATCAAGAGAAGACATAAGAGAAAGGGACAGTTAGTAATGTGTAATGTTGCAATGAAGTAATGAAGAACGGAGACTGAGACAAGAAAAAAAAAAAAACATGGTGACTTCTGAGCAGCCAGTATAAATTGGGTGGTCCCTTTCTTCCCTCTCTAGACTGAGTGTTGCCTGTTTTGTCCAACATTTCCTGATACAGGATGATTTTAAACCTTTCATCCTCAGCAGCACAGCGTAATGATGAAGAAGATGGCATGGACTCAAATTCAAAGGCTTTGCTGATAAACACAAATTTGGCAGCGGAGGGAGCAGGTCACAGCCAAGGGTAGAGCCCTGATTTCTCATGCTACAGAATTTCCTCCAGGATATCACAGTCTTTGAACACAGTTATTTAACCCATTGTGAATCCATTGTGGAGACTGCTGAATGTCTGGCTGAAATGAGTAAGTACTCTCTTCTGGAGTGCTCTCTTAACTTATCAACACAGTAAATTTTAGCTTAAGAGTAATGAAGTTACCATGCCATGATTTGTTCTTGATTAATGAATTTTGGCTTTTGGTGATCGTTTTTTTTGAACCTACAATTTAATCATCTTTTCCAGAGTTTTGCGAAGGATTCTAATAAAGATTTAAGTTGAAGGAATTAAATGTTAGTGAACTTGGATCTCTTCTGATCACCAGTCTTCTGAGAACACTTCCATTCATTATGTATCATCTCAAAGATAAACAATAAGATTGTTAAGAGGACATATGGATATATATTTGCAGCATAAAAACTTTGCAAATAAAACATTGAGGCCTGAAAACTTGAATTCACAGATGCCTAATTGTTCTCTCTCAATCCTGACCTGAATTTCCTTTTTTATACTATTTATGTGATTGTGAAGATAATTCTTGCTAGAAAATCTGAAAACCTAATATGAACTGGGTGTTCTTCCTTCTCTCTGTTATCCAGCACTGTGGTTCATTTTGACAACTGTTAAATGCCTACTCTGTGTGGCTTTATGGCAGGCTCTAGTGACATGAGGATCTTAACCAAGACTTAGTCCATTATGGTTTTTGGCTTCCCCAGCAACCAGGAAGTGAATGGCATTAATAGAGCATCTTCTGATTCAAATCCATTTTCTGAATTAAACCTTTTGAGATCTAAGTGCAGAAAGCCCCCCAAACCACTCATGTATCCTCACTCCCCATGTATCCAAACAGGTTCATGGGCTGCCCATCCTCTTTTGTTTTCATTGGGATCATTCCAAACTGAATCACCAGAATGTCAACTACTGACATTCCTCAAACTTAGAAAAAATCCCCATTCACTTTAGGAAACTTCTAGACATAGACTTAATTCTATTAATTCTCTGAATTCCTTGAATTTCTTGTGTACGCGTCCAGAAACGCTCATTGTACCTTTAACCTTTCTGAGATGGTTCTCTCAAAACTCCTGCGAATTCAACATCACTTTGAAGGCCAGTATGAAGTCTAAGGGCAAATTTATTTTTTTCCTTCTGCTTTCTGAAAAATGATATGGTCAATGAGGTAAATAAAGTGTGAGGTATTCTAGTTTTATTGGAATCACACTTCTGGTGAATTTATGAGGAGATAAAGTCCCTCATCATACTGAGATCATCTCTGTATTCTTTAATACAGTTCTGTATTAGAAAATAATGTTTAAAATAACCTGTGTTGGGAAAATAGCTTGAAATACT
This sequence comes from Enhydra lutris kenyoni, assembly GCF_002288905.1. Taxonomy (NCBI): domain Eukaryota; kingdom Metazoa; phylum Chordata; class Mammalia; order Carnivora; family Mustelidae; genus Enhydra; species Enhydra lutris. Next base: position 16,526,271 of record NW_019154110.1, read on the forward strand.
ATCTGGCTATGTAGCCTACAATATGCCACCAAAATAGAACTTTGGATTATTTTCCTTTACTGCAAGTGAAATGCTTTTTACTTTCCTTCCCATCTCAAATCTGTAAGGTTTTGTATAGGTGTATGACTTCATTACACACAAGCTTAAATTCCTCTCCTTTTCCTATCATTGAAGGCAACATGCCACCCAGTTCTTCCAGCTGAAATTTAGAAAAAGATTTACAACAAGTAAGCAGGACTAACTACATGCCAGTGTCCATCAAGAAAGCTTGAAATGGATAGAAAGGAAGTTTCTACAAGGGCTCATCAAGGCTGTAGTAAGAGAAGAGAAGCTCTGGAAAAGCATTTGCCTCATGAGAAACTTCAACAGTGCTGAAATGGATTCTGCTTACACATATAGGCACCTATGTTTTTAAGGTATTATATCCTATAGAGTCTGATTCCCTAAAGAAATAAATTCAGCTGCAAACCTCCATGCTATGTATTGAAAGAGGGGGCAGATCTTCTGCTGGAAAAGCTACTCCCTTCTCAATCCTCCAGGACTTTTTTTTCAAATTTATTTATTTTATTGGGGGTTGTTGCTTGGAGGGGTAGAAGGAGAGGGAAAGGAAATCTTTTTTTTTTTTTTTTTTTTTTTAAAGATTTTATTTATTTGACAGAGAGAGAGAGATCACAAGTAGGTGGAGAGGCAGGCAGAGAGAGAGAGAGAGAGAGGGAGAGAGAGGAGGAAGCAGGCTCCCCACTAAGCAGAGAGCCCGATACGGGGCTCGATCCCAGGACCCTGGGATCACGACCTGAGCTGAAGGCAGAGGCTTTAACCCACTGAGCCACCCAGGTGCCCCGAGGGAAAGGAAATCTTAAGCAGACCACCCCCGCACATAAAGCTTGACCCAGAGCTTGATCTCACGACCATGAGATCATGATCTGAGCTGAAACCAACTAAGCGACCCAGGCGTTCCCTCCTCCAGACAATTTTTTTTTACCTCCATGATATCTACAGATATATCCAGCCTGCTTGATTTTAAATGTTTAATTTTTACACCTGTCTTCCCCTTCAGATTGTAACCTCTTGGAGGGCAGACTATGTCTGATTCATTTGTATATTTCCACCATCCACCTTAATGCTTCTTGAATAAATGATCTGGTTTCCTTTGTGGGTACAGCTGTGGCAGATCCCTAGTAAGAGTGTCTGGATTTATTAAGAGTGACTCTACTCTCTCAGAGCAACAGAATTCTAATCTTTGGTGACTTAGCCAGGGCAAGAATTCTGGTCATCAGGATTTGACATTTGGACATGGTTGATATTGTTCTTTTGTCTTTCTTCAAAGATTTATTGTTTATTGTATCCATAGGCCTCGCTGTGTAAGTAAATAAATACCTAGGAGATTGGATATGCCTTTTGTATATCTTAGCATCTTAGGTTCAACTGCCCCAACAGATTGTTCCCTCTGAGAGTGGTAATAGTGTTCTTCTATGTGATGGTTCCTGCAAATCTCTCACATTGCTCTCACAGCCAGCATAAGGTAATGCTTCTTTATCAGAACATCTTATAGCATGCTTCACCACAAGAATCTCTTTGGGGGCTTTCCCCTTTTCTTCTCATTTATGTAGCTTTTGTCACCTGTCTCCATTCATAACCTCAGCTCATTTTTCTACCTGGTTGCTTTCTTCCTGAATTATTTTTGTATTCCCTATTATGACCCTTGTCTAATAAAATAGGATGTAACAAGGTGATCCTCAAACTTTTTCCTTCACTTTTAGCAGCCACTGAAGCTTGAAAAAAAGGGCAAATAGAACTCTTAATCAATAACCTCGGGGAAAGAGAAACACAAAATAGATTTAGAAGGTCAGAATGTTCTTCTAATCAGTGTGAGTCACTTCCCAGCTTCCAGAACAAAAGCATCTGTGGGTCGCAGGGAACAAGTGTTTTCAAGTCTTGCTAACTAAAACAAATTAATCTCCTTCTCCTTTATTTTCCCTTAAAAATAATCTATGTATCTGAGAATCTTTAGCTAGCTTCTCAGTAGATGATACTGAGATCTCAGAAGGCTAAAAATAGCTCTGTGATGTTGTAGAAAGAACACCAAGCAAGGAATCTAGAGAACTGGGTTCTAATTCAAACTCCATCATTCTGTGGTTTTAGGCTAGTCACCTGAACTCTGAATCTTGTTTCTTGATCTATTAAACTGAGGCAGAAAATAGTCCCTGCTTTTCACTGGGTATTTATAAAGTCATACACATGTATGTATGTATACATGCATAAACACACACATATTTTGTGAACCACATACCGCTGCATATGTACTACATTTTAGGTAATTATCATTGTACTTTAAAGTTAGCTTGGCACCTTAGAGCCCTTATAGATGGAACAAACTAGAATGAACAACCTAGACTCTGATTTTTGTAGCAGAGCTGGTTATATGAAGTTGACCAAGTCATTCAAACTGTTGGAGAAATTCCCAATTATATGAGATGGGGATAATGAATATCTCTGGCCTTCCTCCAGAAAGTTTTGCTGTCTGGCCCAAGGTTCCACCTCTTCCCCTAAAGAATGACACCAGGAAGATTCACTCTTCAGGGAGCAGAGCACACCTATCTGCTTTCAACTCACTCTTTACCCGAAGAGTCCATCCAGACAACACATTAGAGGACAAAACATTAACAATACTTAGGCAAGACATACATTGTATAACAGTTGGTTCAGGTGCAGGTAGGAGGAATTGACATTTCTTTACACTAGGATACTTCACACTAGGGTGTACAATTTGATACTCTAGTATTTTATAATAGGGTACAGAATAACTTGAAGTGAACCTAATATACTCTCAGCTTAAGTCATATCATAACTTTTAACTAACTTCCTACCTACAATTTTTCTATTACATAAATCACCTAGGACTATAGACTCAACCATGACCTACACTGACAAGGCTTGAGAGTCAAGGGGAGAAGATCATAAGTGGGTAGAGACTCAGGTACATGACATTAGGATACACAGCAATACCAGAGAACCCAGAACCCAAGACTGTGAGCACAAAGGAGGGAATGCAGATATGTACACATGTACACACAAACACACACACACAAGTGTACACCAGTGAAATGGCATCAGGGCCATGAACAAATATTGCCACAAATATTACCTTTCCCAGTGACCTCTTCCATCTATGGTATACTGATGTGTTCTGATTTCAGGAATACCTATTAGAGAGGGGCCTTGCTTCATAAGATTGAAAACTTCTGAGTAAATATAGATCAATGAATCTTTTATGACTTGCAATAGGAAACTCATCACAGTGGAGCCTTCCTGGTTGTAAGAAGTACACCCTTGAGAGCAGGTGGCCACACTGCCAGGGGCACATTCTCACCAAGACCTCAGTATAGAGTGGCACAGGGTGGCAGCCCACTCTGAGATCTCTAGAAAACCCTGAAGTTTCTCTAATTTCATGTTTTCTCATTTATCAAATTGGGAGAGCAAATGTTTTCTCACTGCAGTGAGAGGATTAAAAATGTATCTTTTTATTAACTTGGAAAAACAAGACTAGATGGAGATATGGGTTTTCCTTTGCACAGAGTGAGCTGCTTCTCTGTGTATTATCCCCACAGCTCAGAAGATTCAAACTGAAAAGAAATTACTACCCATTACGGGTCTCCTGCAAAGAGCTCTGACTGTGGATAGGGAATGAAGCCACAGATCTGGGTCAAAGGGATCCACAGTTACATTTTTTAATCTGAGAGATTACATACTTGGATTTTTATTTATTTTTTTTAAAGAGTTTATTTATTTATATGACAAAAAGATCACAAGTAGGCAGAAAGACAGACAGAGAGATGGGGGAGGAAGCAGCCTCCCAGCTGAGCAGAGAGCCCGATGCGGGACTCGATCCCAGGACCCTGGGATCATGACCTGAGCTGAAGGCAGAGGCTTAACCCACTGAGCCACCTAGGTACCCCCATACTTGGATTTTTAAAGGTTAGAATATATATTGGTAGATTTGAGGATGATAATTTGCATCATCAGAGGAGTCTTCACATGACCAAAGAGTCACCACAGCATTTCCTTAATTGAGAGTTTCCCACCAAACTTTACATCTTTAAGTCACCTGCGTTTGTAGAATCACCACTGCAGTTAACTCTGGCTACAACCCTGTCCTAGAGGAACAAACTATTGATCATATAATGAGGCAGTTCTAAACTCCTTAGTAATTAATGCCCTTGGAACAGGTCTGAGACTGGAATCCACTGAAACAGGTCCAGTCCTAAGGAAAGACTAACATACTTTATACAAAAAGAGAGAAAGAGAGGAGGAGGGGCAAGATGACCTAGGAGTAGGAGATCCTATCTCAACCAGTCCCCTGAATTGTGCTAGGTATCTACCAGAGCACTCTGAAAACCCATGAAATCAGGCTAAGATGTAAGATTATACACTTCTGGAACTCTGTGGGGGCAAAGGATCATCAGTGGAGAGGTACAGAGGAGTTGGGAGGGCACGGACAGATATGGGAGGATAAACAGAAGGGGGAGGGAGCCATCAGAAGTGAGCCATTGAAAGTAATACCCCAATGCAAAAGTGCCCGTGCTTGGGGACCAGCAATAGCTGGGAAATGGTTGGCTCTGAGATGGGAAGGGACTGATAACAGCACTCAAACAGAACAAAGGGACTCACAGGACAATTGCTGGGACTGGGTGGCTACAGGCTCAGACCTAAGCCCATGGTCCCACGATGGGGGCTGCAGCGCCCACCTGCATGCACCTGAGAGGACTCAGTGGGGACTCAAGTCAGCAGTCCCTGGGGCTGGCTGCTGCTGTGGCCACCACAGCCACCTCTGCTGCCTCCACCTCTACCAGGGCTGAGGGCACCTGGCATGGGCTCGAGTTGGCACTCCCTGGAGGTGGTAGTGGCTGCAGCTACCACAGCCGCCATCATGTCCGATGTGGCTGAGAGGACCTGCCACAGACTTGAGTCAGCAGTCTCTCAAACGGCAGCAGCAGGACCAGTATTGCTTGTGGTTTGGGTGGCACCGGGTACAGAGACAAGTGGGGTCTCAGGCGATCACTGACACAGTGGCTGGGGGTGCACACTGCCTGTGGGAGGCTGCAGTGTTCACCAGAGTTGCAGAGGGGGAGTTTGTGTGTTCTGGACCATTCAGAGAAGAGCAGACAGTGCCTTCTCTCTGAGAAAGAGGTCTGGGTGTGGACAGTTTACAGACCCCCCAAAAAGGCGCAAAGAGCCGCCAGAGAACAAAAGTCTCCAGAGAACAAAAGTCCAAAAAATCAGTTTCCACGGAGCACAGCCCCTTGATAATGGGCAGGGCAACTCCACCCAAGCAAGACTGACTGAAAAACAATGCAGCAGCCCCTGCCTCCAGAAGACAAGCTGAAAGAACAAGAGGACAACCACCACGGGGTCCCCATAAACTGTAAAACCCCCCAAATAGGGGAAAACAATATATTAAGCTCCCAGTATTGCCTCACAGCCTGCGTATTTCTTAGATACTTTTTAAAAATGCTTTCTCATGATTCTTTTTTTTTTTTACCCATTTATCACTTCAACTAGCAGTTTAATATAACATATTCCATAGTAACTTTTTAACTTTAACTTTTTTCATATACTCTTTAAAAATTTTTTTAATGTATATAGATACAAGCATCAATGTAGTCCTTTTTTCCCTATTCAATACTACCTCTATATTATATACCAGTTTTAATTTCCCTATATCTCTGGAAAATTGAGTCCTCTAACAAAGATAATAAGACACACCCAGGAAGAACTGAAATACCCTTCCTTGCCCACACTGAGGGATTATAACCATCTTCCTGTAACCTCCCCTTTTTATTCTGTGTTTTTCTTTTTTCTTTTTCTTTTGTCGGTCTTTCTGTTTTTGTACTTTATAAATCTTATTCTTAGGGTTCATTTTGGCTGTTTTTCTTTTTTTTTTTTTTCTTTTGTCAGTCTATTTATTTGTTCATTTTGTTTTTGTACTTTATAAATCCTACTCTTGGGGTTCATTTTGGCTGGGCTTTTTTTTTTAATTTTTTCTTTTTTCTTTCTTCTTGGCAGTGACTTATGATTGCTACAAAACTTTCCAAGGTGCACCCTGCCTGGACTGTGGTTGATATTTTCAGCTATACATCCCTGAACCACCTCTCACCAGAATGACTAGGAGGAAGAATCCCCAACAGAGGAAAAATTCAGAGACTGTGAGCTCTGCCACAGAACTAATGGATATGGACATAAGCAAGGTGTTGGAAATAGAATTCAGGGTAACAGTTATACAGACAATGGCTAGATTGGAGAAAACCATTAGTGGCAACATAGATTTTCTAAGGGCAGGAAGTGAGAGCTGATCTGGCAGAACTTAAAAATGCTATCAAGAGATCCAATCTAATCTAGATGCTCTAACAGCTAGGGTAAATGAGGTAGAAGAATGAATTAGTGATCTAGAAGACAAACTGACAGAAAAGAAGGATCAGGAGGAGGCCTGAAACAAACAGCTTAGAATCCATGAAAATAGAATTAGAGAAATAAATGTGCCATGAAACGTTCCAGTGTCAGAATTACTGGGATCCCCGAGGGGGTGGAAAGAAAGAGAGGACTAGAAGATATAGTTGAGCAAATCCTAGCTGAGAATTCCCCTAATCTGGGGAATGGAACAAGTATTCGTGTCCCAGACGCAGAGAGGACGCCCACCAAGATCAACGAGGGTAGAGAAACCTACTGGCATGTGATTATGAAACTCACGAACCATAAAACCAGAGAAAATATCTTAAGGGCAACTAGGGGTAAGAGATTTCTTATGTACAGAGGGAGGAACAGAACATCAGACCGGTCCACAGAAACTTGGCAAGCCAGAAAGGGCTGGCAAGACATATTCAGGGCACTAAATGAGAAGAATATGCAGCCAAGAATACTTTATCTGGCAAAGCTGTCATTTAGAATGGATGGAGAGATAAAGAGCTTCTAAGGCCAGCAAAGACTAAAAGAATGTATGACCATCAAACCATCCATACAAGAAATATTAAGGAGGGGGAGGTTCTATAAAAGAAGAAAGACCCCAAGAGTGATATAGAACAGAAATTTAGAGAGACAATCTATAGAAAGAAGGACCTTACAGGCAACATGATGACAATAAAAACATATCTTTTAATAAACACTCTCAACATGAACAGCCTAAATGCTCCCGTAAAATGGCACAGGGTTGCATATTGGATTAAAAAGATAGGACCTATCCATATGCTGTCTACAAGAGACTCATTTTGAACCCAGAGATACATCCAGACTGAAAGTGAAGGGATGGAAAACCATCTTTCATGCCAACGGGCCTCAAAAGAAAGCTAGGGTAGTGATTCTCATCTCAGACAAATTAGATTTTAAGCTAAAGACTGTAGTCAGAGATACAGACACTACATCATTCTTAAAGTTTCTATCTATGAAGGAGATCTAACAATTGTAAATATGCCCCCAACATGGGAGCAGCCAACTGCATAAGCCAACTGTTAATCAAAACAGACATATTGACAAGAATATGTTAATTGCAAGGGATTTAACATGCCATTCTCAGCAACAGACAGATCATCTAAGCAGAAAATCAATGAAGAAACAAGAGCTTTGAATGACATACTGGACCAGATGGACCTCAAAGATATATACAGAACATTCCAACCTAAAACAACAGAATACTCATTCTTCTCGAGCACACATGGAACATTCTCCAGAACAGACCACATACCAGGCCACAAATCAGGTTTCAACTGATACCAAAAGACTGAGATTATTTCCTGCATATTCTCAGATCACAATGCTTTGAAACTGGAACTCAATCACAAGAAAAAGTTTGGAAGAAATTCAAACACTTAGAAGCCAAAGACCATCTTGCTCAAGAATGTTTAGATCAACCAGGAAATCAAAGAAGAACTTGAACAACTCACAGAAACCAATGAGAATGAAGATACATCAGTCCAAAACCTATGGGATAGGGCAAAGGCAGTCCTAAGGGGGAAATACACAGTCATTCGAGCCGCAATCAAAAAAATAGAAAAATCCCGAATACACAAACTCTCCTTACACCTTTTAAAGAACTGGAGGATCAACAACAAAATAAGCCTACCCCATGCATGAGAAGGGAAATAATTAAGAGTAGAACAGAGATCAATGAGTTAGAAACCAGAAATACAGTAGAACACATCAATGAAACTAGAAGCTGGTTCTCTGAAACAATTAATAATATCAATAAACCATTGGCCAGATTAATCCAAAAGAAAACAGAAAGGACCCAAATAATAAAATTATGAATGAAAGGGGAGAGATCACAACTAACACCAAGGGAATAGAAACAATCACCAGAAATTATTATCAACAGTTATACGCCAGTAAGTTAAGCAAACTAGGAGAAATGGATGCATTCCTGGAAACCTATAAACTTCCAAAACTGACTCAGGAAGAAAATGACAACCTGAATAGGCCAATATCTAGTAAAAAGATTGAAGCAGTGATCAAAAATCTCCCAAAAAACAAAAGCCCAGGACCTGAAGGATTCCCTGGAGAATTCTACCAAACATTAAAAGAAGAAATAATACCTATTCTCCTGAAGTTGTTTCAAAAAAACAGAAACAGAAGGAAAACTTCCAAACTCTTCCTATGAAGCCAACATTACCGTGATTCCCAAACCAGGCAAAGACCCCATCAAAAAGAAGCATTTCAGACCAATATCCCTGATGAATATGGATGCCAAGATTCTCAACAAGATCCTAGCTAATAGGATCCAACAGTACATTAAAAAGATTATCCACCATGACCAGGTGGGATTTATCCCTGGGATGCAAGGGTGGTTCAACGTTTGCAAATCAATCAATGCGACAGAACAAATCAATAAGAGCAAAGAACCACATGGTCCTCTCAATTGATGCAGAAAAAGCATTTGACAAAATACAGCATCCTTTTCAGTTAAGACTCTTTGTAGTATAGGGATAGAGGGAACATTCCTAAACTTCATAAAATCCATCTATGAAAAACACACAGCAAATGTCATTTTCAACAGGAAAAGCTGAGAGCCTTCTCACTGAGATCAAGAACACGACAATGATGACCACTCTCACCACTACTGTTCAACATAGTACTAGAAGTCCTAGCAACAGCAGTCAGAAAAAACAAAATGAAATAAAAGGTATTCAAATTGGCAAAGAAGAAGTCAAACGTTCTCTCTTCACAGATGACATGATACTTTATGTGGAAAACCCAAAAGACTCCACGCCCAAATTACTAGAATGCATACAGCAATTCAGTAATGTGGCAGGATACAAAATCAATGCAGAGAAATCAGTTGCTTTCTTATACACTAACAATGAAACTGTAGAAAAGGAAATTAGAGAATCAATTCCATTTACAATGGCACCAAAAAACGTAAGATACCTTGGAATAAACCTAACCAAAGAGGTAAGGGATCTATACTTGAGTAACTACAGAACACTCATGAAAGAAATTGAAGACACAAAAAGATGGAAAAACATTCCATGCTCATGGATCAGAAGAAGGAACATTGTTAAAACATCTATGCTCCCCAGGGCAATCTATACTTTGAATGCCATCCCAATCAAAATACCATCGGCATTTTTCAAAGTGCTGAAACAAACAATCCTAAAATTTGTAGAAATGAGAAAAGACCCCGAATCACCAAGGAAATGTTGAAAAAGAAAAACAAAACTGGGGCATCACATTGCCTGATTTCAAGCTTTACTGCAAAGCTGTGATCACCAAGACAGTATGGTACTGGCACAAAAACAGACATATAGAGCAGTGGAACAGAGTAGAGAGCCCAGATATGGAACCTCAACCCTATGGTCAACTAATCTGCAACAAAGCGGGAAAAAATATCCAATGGAAAAAAGACAGTCTCTTCAGTAAATGGTGCTGGGAAAACTGGACAGCTATATACAGAAGAATGAAACTCGACCATTCTCTTACACTATACACAAAGATAAACTCAAAATGGATGAAAGACCTCAATGTAAGACAGTAATCCATCAAAATCCTAGAGAACATAGGCAGTAACCTCTTTGACACCAGCCACAGAAACTTCTTTCATGACAAGTCTCCAAAACCAAGGGAAATGAAAGTGAAAATGAACTTTTGGGACTTCATCAAGATAAAAATCTTCTGCACAGCAAAGGAAACAGCACAACAAAGAGATAAACCATGGAATGGGAGAAGACACTTGCAAATAACACTACAGACAAAGGGCTGATATCCAAGATCTATAAAGTACTTCTCAAACTCAACACCCAAAAAATCAGGTACGTCAAAAAATGGGCAGAAGATACGAACAGACACTTCTCCAATGAAGACATACAAATAGTTAACAGACACATGAAAAAATGTTCATCATTAGCCATCAGGGAAATTCAAATCAAAACCACATTAAGATAGCACCTTACACCAATTAGAATGGCAAAAATTAACAAGGCAATAAACAACAAATGTTGGAGAGGATGTGGAGAAAGGGGAACCCTCTTACACTGTTGGTGGGAATGCAAGTTGGTGCGGCCACTTTGGAAATCCCAAAGTGTGGAGATTCCTTAAAAAATTAAAAATAGAGCCTACAATATGACACTGCAATTGCACTACTGGGCATTTATCCCAAAGATACAGATGTAGGGAAAAGAAGGGCCATATGTACCCCAATGTCCATAGCAGCAATGTCCACAATAGCCAAACTGTGGAAAGAGCCAAGGTGCCCTTCAACAGTCGAACAGATAAAGAAGATGTGGTCCATATATACAATGAAATATTACACAGTCATCAGAAAGGATGAATATCCAACTTTTGCATCAACATGGATGGGACTGGAGGAAACTATCCTGAGTGAAGTAAGTCACGCAGAGAAAGTCAATTATCATATGGTTTCTCTTACTTGTGGAACATAAGGAATAGTATGGAGGACATTAGGAGAAGGAAAGGAAAAGTGAAAGGGGGCAATCTGAAGGGGAGATGAACCATGAGAAACTGCACACTCTGAGAGAAACAAACGGAGGGTTTTAGAGGGAGGGGGTGGGGGATGGACGAGCCTGGTGGTGGGTATTAAGGAGGGCACGTATTGCACGGAGCACTGAGTGTTAATATGTAAACAATGAATTTTGGAACACTACATCAAAAACTAAGGATGTACTCATACAGTGATTAACATAACATAATAAAAAATCATAACGTAAAAAAAGAGAGCGAGAACAAGAGAGATACACAGGTAGAGTCAGAGGTCAAGGGCTCTTTTTAGTTTGTTTTTGTTTTTTACTAACTGAAGCAACTATAATAACTTCGGATATTCTTCTGATTCAGTGGCCTACGTGTTCCATGCAAATTTTTATTTGGATAGTCCTCAGACCTCCAGGGTATCCTAAATGTAGTAACATACTATTTCAAAAGATACTTCTGGAAACCTCCTGCAAATTCTACATGTCAAGGCTATATAGATGCTACTTATTTCAAGAAAGAGGGAACAAACTAACAAATAGCATTACGGATGGTGATTTGGGAATCAGTATCTTATGCTTAAAGCTATGTGCACGGTCAAAATAGTCAAATGCAAAGTGAAAACTTCCTTCTGCCCTTAACCTGCCTGAATTTTTTGACAGTTCCCTCTGGCTCCTTGAGTTCTCTGGTATCGTGTAGAATTACTCTTTATAGAATAGAGATGGGTGGAGTGCCTGGGTGGCTCAGTGGGTTAAAGCCTTCGGCTCAGGTCATGGTCTCAGGGTCCTGGGATCAAAACCGGCATCGGCATCGGGCTCTCTGCTCAGCGGTGAACCTGCTTCCCCCTCTCTCTCTGCCTGCTTCTCTACTTGTGATCTCTATCAAATAAATAAATAAAATCTTAAAAAAAAAAAAAAAAGAGCAAGATGGCGGAGAAGTAGCAGGCTGAGACTACTTCAGGTAGCGGGAGATCAGCTAGATAGCTTATCTAAAGATTGCAAACACCTACAAATCCAATGG